>NC_056728.1:1265244252-1265265384 GCF_019279795.1 Protopterus annectens
ATGGGGTATTCAATTTACCCTGAATTATGATCTGAATCAAATTACATTCTTGGATGTAATGATACATAGAGATTCTGATAACACATTGCAAACTGAGACCTTCAGGAAATTCCCACAGTTCAACACCATGTTACATGCTACCAGCCAACACCCACCCCACATCATCCAGAATAAACCCAAATCTCAATTTTTATGTATTAAATGCATCTGCTCCACACCTGAGGCATACAATTCTGGGAGGAATGACTTAATCAGCAGAATCCTTAACAGGGGATATCCAGTCGGGAATATACACAGTGCAAATGCCAATGCAGACAAACACAACCGGGAGGATCTGCTACAATATAAATCTATTTCCTCAACTCAGAGAACTTCAACATCCTCAACAATTTGTCTAGTTACCACATATAGTAGTAACACCAATGGCTTTAAAAATATTATAAATTGTCATTGGGATATTTTGCTGGCCAATGAACAATTGGCTAACATATTGCCCCCACAATGTTTATTTTCATATCGCAGAGGAAGGACTATAAATTCACATCTTACCCACTATAAGAAAAATTTCAACAAGGAAGTTCATGAAACTACTTTATTGGCGGAAATACTAACAGGCAGTTACCCTTGTGGACATTGTAGTGCTTGTGCACACATGGTTAAAACTAAAGAATTCACCAGCAAGAACACACCAAAGATATATAACATTGATATTATAGTAAATTTAGCAGCGATTCGGTGATTTATTTAGCAAGTTGTTCTTGTTCAGCATTTTATGTTGGTCAAACCTCACTACCCCTGAGAATCAGGATTAGTGAGCATTTGAGTGACATGAGAAACAAGAGAATGACCAGTGCACTTTTTAAACATACATTAACCCACCAGACTGCCAAATTTAATTTCACAATAATAGATAAAATTCAGGGGAATAGGACGTGCAAAACGGGATGGCATACCAAGCTTAATGATAAGGAATCAGGCTGGATAGTAAGACTGGGAGTTTTCTTTAAACCTGGCCTCAATGAACAGAACTAATTTGGTATGACCAATAGCATGACTTTACTTATTAAATATTTAGTATTTAAATATGTGCTGATGTCATGGAAATCTTGACCAATGGATGGGAGATCGCAGATATACCCCAGGGATTACCTCAGTGTCACTGCTCAACAGAGGCACAGCAAAATAATGGGTATAGTTCCCCATACTAAAGGGGTGGCGTAAGCCACAAAACTATGGGCTAGGCTTGTAAATGCCCTCGGGCAGATAGCCTAGTATGAACCTATGAACCTATGAACACTGAAGAAGGTTCCTTTGAGCCGAAATTGGTTTGCTTATTTGGGTCAGCCACATGTAATAAGTTTATTTCCAATAAATCTTTGGATTTACTCATTCCACTTTGGTGCTGGACTTTTCTTAAGTTTTACTTTCACAACTACACTTTATTAGTTGAAGTTGTTGAAGAGTATTTGATGAGCAGAGGATTGTCGAATCATCTGCATATTGGGTAAAATCACTTTATTAAGAAGAGGTATAGAGATCATGATGAAAATATTAAAGAGTAATAGAACAAGAATGGAACCTTGTGGAACCTCAGTGGTTTTAGGTACATATGGAGACATAGAGCCTTACCATTTTATGTCTTGGTGTTTGTTTAATAGGTAGTTAGTAAACCATCAAAGTGATTAAGGTGATAGGCCAAGGATGGCTAGTTGATATAGCAGTTTTGTATGGGAAACTGTATCAAAAGCTTTTGAGACCTCAAAGAAAAGTGAAGAGACAATTTTTCCTGCATCCCTAGGCATATTTACAGTTTCTGTCAAGGATAATAAGGCAGTTGTACTACTTTGGCCTAGTCAAAAGCTATGTCATGTAGATGTTAACATTCAATTATGAAGGAGATGGTCAAGAAACTGTTTAAGAATGCACATTTCCACATGATTAGATAGAACTGACATTATTGCAATGGGGAAGGAGTTGGATATGTCAGTAATGTTGCCCCCTATGTGCAAGACAATAATCTATGACTTTCCCCCATAAAGTAGGGACTAAGATTCCAGTATGGATCTGTTAATAATTAGAATTATTGGACAAGCTACAACTTGTAGCTATTGTGAGGTATTTAGACGGGAGGTTGTCTGTGGATTTACAGCAGGGTTTGAGTTTAAGTAAACATTTTTGTGTTAATGTAGTAGGGATAGTTTAAGACCAAAAGATGATATGTTGGTTGTTAATAGAAGGACAAGGATTTATGTTATTAATAGATGAGGTGGATGAACCTTGAGTGAGAATAGAGGGGTTTTGGGAGGAGATGGTGGATGGTTGTCAGATGGCTGAAGTTAATTTGGCAATGCTATCAGTAAAGTATGTGATGAATTTATGTGCTATTTGAGTAGCAGAGTTTCCTGGGCAAAGGTTTGGGTCTTTTTTAGTATATGGGCTAAGTAAAGATGTTATAGAGGATCAGACATTTTTAGTATTATGTTTGTGACTGACTGTTTTACATGAATGAGTGAAATTGTTTTTTCTTTCATTAAACCCCTGTTTGTAGGTTTGTATTAGTTTGATTTTTTTGCCACTCTTTCCATTTGTTGTGTCTTTTGGCCATACGCTCTTTAATTGGCTTATATAGCCAAGGACAATGATTGATTTTGATTCATTTTGTATGGTGTAGCTAAACTGTTGAGGATTTTAAGAAATACAGAACTGAAATGATTAATAGCTGTATTTAGGGGAGGGTTTTTAATATGGACCAGTCTATGGCACGTAGGGAATTGTTGAATATTTGGTGGCTGAATTTAATGAGATTACAGGTTGTTTTATAGGTATGTTCTTTTGGTAGATGAGTAGCAGTAGGTGTATGTGGGTAAATGGTTGCGTTAAAGGGAGAGTGTCAAGATTTTCTGCTACTGTCTTTGTTTTTGTTTAGCTGTCAGGTCATGTGATCCTAATATTTACATTCAGGCAGCTCTGACTGCTTGAGCTCAGGTTTCAGTACCCTGGGGGATGGGTAAATCTCACTTCCAGAAAGCCTAACAGTTTCCTGTGTGTGCTGCTTTTATTTACAGCCCATACTGACAGGGAAACTTCTCTTTGAAATGTAGAGAAGTATTGCTTATAAGGCTTACTGTTGTTTTTTCATTATAATTAAAAGGTTTATACTTTCATTTGGCATGCAGACACTGCTCTATATCTTCTTCATTACTTTCAGCAGCTATGTAAAAATGCATGTATTTGCTCATGTCCTTCACCAGGTTAATCAAATAGATCCTTAATTTTTAAATATAACAACTTATGTGCCACAATTCTCTGATACTGTCTTGCTGCACTATTTTACCAAATTGAACATTTCTTAACTCTTTTTACCTATACCTCACAGTGCTGTTATCACTATACAGACCCTAACTTTTGTTTCTCCTTTTTGCTTCTTCCCTCTCCATGCTCCTCACTTTATTAATAAACATAACATTTCTACCTCTTACTTTCCCTCTCCTAAAAATGCCCTCCTCTCAACTCTGCACTATAAAATATGTGTACTAACTACTTTTGAATACACAAAAAATTAAGTGACTATCAAGCAGAATCATACTGATCTGAATCGTATTTTGGTTAAGATCTGTAGTCTCATGTATATGGTCTAATCTCTGTAATTAATATGCTACTAGGTTTCATGTAGTATATGTACAATTTATGTACTAGCCATTATTCTATTTACTTCCTTGTATGTGAAAACAATTAAATTGACTCTGAACCTTTTCTCCCTGGGCATCCCCTGTATATGGGCTTCCACCCAGTCATACTTCTACAGTCAACAAATGCCAAATACATGCATAAACACATACATACATAAGTAACTAGATAAATTACACACTACCCTAGCTGTGTGTGTTTTCTGCTAAAAGTAATAAATGCACTGGTTTTCTTTTATAATCTCCAGTCTGGAATGATGTTCACTTACAGATCTAACTGCTCATTGAGGTTCTTTTTACATACATGTCCAGACTAGCACCGTGGTCATACTGCACATGTCAATCTTTTTTGTTGCCAAATCATTCCTGAAGTGACTGCTTAGTTGCATAGTTTTTGCCTATTTGTCTGTACATGTAAAACAGGCCAGTTAATTCCTATGTACATATTATTCATTTTAGAATGATTAGTCTTACTGTTGCAAATGCGTAAGGAAGAGAACAGAACCAGAATGTCACAGACTTTTTAGGCAGCACAGTACAGAATTACAAGGCACACAGATATGTCCCTTTCAGATTATTGCTGTGGTGGGTCCTACTGGTTTTAGTTATTCTCTAAAGGCCCAATTATGGTGATACCTCTCAACCTAGTAGTTTCAGAAATCTACATAAGCCACTACCCCAAAATAAGGGCAGGTTTTCAATACTGCCCTTATGAATATAAATGGTTGTCCGAAGGAACTATTCAGAAAATCAAATCTATGTCATTACTTAGCATTTCCAATCATCATGGATTTACATGCAGATCACATTTATGATGAAGAGCTCAAATACACGAGTCATCACTTTAGAGTTTCTGGAAGACAAGGCCCTTGCCCTGTATTATGTCTCATACAGGCTTTTATAGGGGAGATCTATGCCTGGCCTACAGGGCATTGTCAGACACCACTCTGATGAATCTCCTGCATATCCACAAAATACGCAGCACCAGAATTACACGTTCTAAACACTTAAAGCTTGCCTGTGATATAAATAGGACCTGCTGCAGATATAGGTATGTATCACAGAGACTACTCCATCTATGGATCAGGCTCCCCATCCATGTGAAGCAGAGTTCCTCCCTAAGCCAATTCATGAGCAACTTGTACAATTTCTTTATTTCCAGTTAGATTCCCGGTGAAGTCGACTGTCCACAGAGAACCCATTTTCAGTGGAGGCCCGGGTAGAATAGCTCCATGAAACACATTACAGTACAGATAGCAGTCGAATAAAAATAACAGTACATATCAATAATAGAAAGTGTGAGCACTATTGCCCATAGTGTAAAAATATCGTGCAGATACATTTTAACAAATTCACACAGTAAAAGTCAAAAGCTGTTTACAAGATTTACAGAGTTTGAGACAATTGGATGGGAAACCACAAATTCATCCCTGGTTTGGCACTTATGTCTGTAATGGAAACAGGTAACATGTAATGGAAGGTATCACGATTCCCACATCTGGCATCTGATGCAGCTGTACCAGAGATTTGCCAAAGGGGACATCTTGTACGGTCACCTACTGGGGGATGCTGGTTATGCACTGGAGCTGTGGCTGATGACACCCATCAGAAATGCACACACACCCGTACAAGAACTCCATAATGAGGCACACACACTGACCATAATTATAATAGAGTGTGTGTTTGCAATGCAAACCTGTATACATCCGGTGGAGCCTTGTAGTAATCACCAGCTACATGTACTCAAATTGTCATCTTATGTGCCATGCTACACAGTATGATCCTGTGGAAACAGCTTCAGCAGGAACAGCACGGGGCAGGGTCACACAGCCCCCCACCATTGCCAAGGCCTGCACAGCCACAGAGTGACTTGGAGGAGGAACAACATGAGCCTGCCCCAGTAGGAAGAACGAGGTGTGCTCAATATGCCCTGGTATTTGGCAAAGAGGCAACGCATAGCACATACACTGACACAGGAGGCACCCAGGGAATGACACCTTTCTCTGAAGCACAGATACATTAAAAGTGATGCCAAACATGACACTACCTGTGCCCAACCACGTTTAGTGAGTGTACTATGTGCATCCGACATAGGCAGCCCTCCAGCACCATCCTCAATACTGGCACACCCACAAGGTAAGTCACTCACCTTACCAATTGCCAAATGGAGTAGTATGTGTTGTTACCTGTATCTATGGTATTGATGTGAGCATGAAGGGAATCTGGTGGCTGAATGGGATGCCAGCAGATATTAGACACCTATAGTGGCAGCATGAGATCTGTAACAAATACTGGTATCACCATAGTAGTTTGTACTACACATGATGACAAAAACCCACTGCAGGAAATGTGCTGGGCCACATTTGTGTCCATATGACACACACATGCCAGTCAGGGATGTTCACATACCCAATAACATTCTCAGACAGCAGGACAGGTGTAGACAACCACCATCAAAGGCTGTGCTAAGGCCTCTGAATGATTCCTATGGGTAACCCCCCCCCCAGGCCTACACAGACAGACTTTCTACATCAGGTCATTTGGATATTAGTTCTGTAGGGTAGGAAGTCAGAAACTAATATGTAAGTCAATCAAACCTAAGACCTGTAGTACACTGATATGCCTGTAGTCAGCATGATAGGTTAGAAAACAGAATGAAATATAGTAGCAGACATACCAGTAGAGTCATAGCGAATGTGTATAAGTATCAGGTCTGCCCCCCCCAATCCTGTGTAGATGTAGAAACAGTCATGTGTGCACCACCCATATCCTATGTAGACATGCAGTAACAGTCATGTGTGCCCCTCCAATCCTATGCAGACATGTAGTAACAGTCAGGTGTGCCCCCCCAATCCTATGTAGAAATGTAGTAACAGTCCGGTGTGAACCACCCCCACTGCCATGTACCACTGTAGAAACAGGTGTGCCTCACCCAATCCTATGTAGACATGTAGTAACAGTCAGGTTTGCCCCCAATCCTGTGTAGACATGTAGTAACAGTCAGGTTTTCTCCCATCAATACTATGTAGAAATTTAGTAACAGTCAGGTGTGCCCCACCACATGCCACCATAACAGGAATGCCCTATGCATATCTGTGAGTCAGATGCAAGTAGTGTAGATAGCACACATGCACCCAGTTCACCCAAATACCAACCACAGGTACCTCTATGGGCGTATACCTGCTTTTGGGTTATGAACATATGAACCCCACCTGTGTATGGCAATAGCGAAAGAATGCAGCATACAGTGCAGGTGTTCCACCCATGTGTGTCCCTAACTGTAGGTATCACCCTGCCAGCATCCAAACCACCTGATCAATACTGATAGAAAGTATTGGCATGAACACCTAGCACACCTACTCTGTCACCCCAGGGTAATATACTGTATGGCGGTCTGGGACTGTAGGACTGACAGAATTCAACGTCTTGCCACAGCTGGCCTGCATCAGCACCAAATGGTCTATAGGCCCCTGTCAAAGGCCTGTGTCTCACACGTACTGCCAATGCATGTTATGTCATGGACACCCAAACAACAACATAACACACTCCACATAAGCCATATGCAAGGCCATGTGGACAAACCACAATAACATGTACACTGCATGAACTGTGGACCCACACCAAAATACAGCTGTGATGAGTTGATAACCTTAGGGAAAGTATCACAGAATGTATGAATAATAGAGGGGGTGTGGGAGCATGGACAGCATGGAATGTGCAAGGTCCCACACACAGCTGTATGCACATATTATCCCTGGCTGCAAACACATAAATGGGTGGCTACAAACATGCCCATAAACCACAATAGGGTTAATGTCCTGACTTATGACTCCTGCCTCTGGGTAACCTGTGTGAATCTGTACAGCTGTGAGGTATTGCCACAGCAAGATAAGGCCATAGTGTCATGTCGATGGATGTACAAGTATGGGATCCTCTGCCAGGACTGTACCAAGTTGCTGAACTGGATACACACACCCAGCAGCAAGTGTCTGCAGCTCCCCCTCCTGAATGTCATAACTTTCCATGAATATGTAGGCATTCTCCCACAATACCAGACACAGCTGCATTCGCTCTTGTTCCACAGGGCATAACTGTGAGCAAGGATGTCCACCTATCAGTATTTGAGGACATAAAACATCACAGTTTATAACACTACACATATCTGACTATCTCTGCTAACACCAGTACCATGTAGCAGAATCAGCACAGACACAATCACCTACAATACACACTATCCCTTGCACAGTTTGACCCCATATTGCCAAATCATCTACACATACCCTGCAGAAACAGTTTGCCACCTGTAGTTGTACAAGATAAAGGTCTGCACTGCAGTAAAAACTACCTGGAATGGACCCACACATTCAATACAGAAGGGCATACTGGGCATGCTCACACACTTAAGCAAAAGAAGCCCATGTCTGCAAACAACAGTGGACCATACATATCTGACAGTTATATCATAGATATCAGAACATTTGCATGGGGACTATTTCATTACATGTTTTGTTTACACTGAGTATAGAGAAGGATGCTTTGCAAATAGCAGTATGTCTAGAAGGGGTACACATCATTATTTTGCATTTGGAGGCATTAAGGGATAGATGGTTGTCAAGCATCCAGGATTCAGTAGAGGAGAAGGCCTCTTCAGTAAGTAGTGCAGATGATAGTAGAGTCATCTGCATATTGCACGAGTTTAAGATTGGGGATCTTTTGGTGGAAATCATTGATAAAAATATTAAATCGTAAGAGTCCCAGTACTCAGCCTTGACGTACTCCTGTTGTGGTGTGAAGGAAAAGAGGAAGTACAGTAGTTCCATTTTACAGCTTGTTCCCTGGCTGAAAGATAGCTGGTGAACCATTTGAGAGAAGAAGAGGAGAGATTAAGATGATAGAGTTTTGAAAGCAGGAGCTCATGGGAGACAGTATCGAAGGCCTTGGATAAGGCGATGAGGAGGGTAGAAACTATGTTACCAGAGTCGCAAGCAGAGTTGATGATTTCTACGAGGGAAAGGAGGGCAGTGGTGGCACTATGTCCTTGTCTAAACCCATGTTGTGATGGAGTCAGTTGTTTGGTTGTCAAACAGTTAGGGTAAAAGTTGCAGGTGAATACATTTTCCATGTATCTTTGAGATAGGGGACAGTATAGCAATAGGGCAAAAGTTGGTGATTGAAAAGTTGTTACCTCCTTCGTGGAGGTGGATGATGAAGTCTTTTTTCCAGAGGTGTGTTATATAGGATTCCTGGATGGAGCGATTTATTAGGATGCTGATGGGAAGGGCTATGCCATCAGAGGCTAGTTTGAGAAAGCTGGATGGAATGTCATCTGGGCCATTAGAACAAGGTTTTAACTTTAGTAGGAGCTTTTCTATAGTGTGGGTAGTAATGGATTTGACAGTGAAAGGGGAGGACTGACAGTTATTGGAAGTTGAATCTTTGGATAAGTAACAAACTTCAATTATTTTTTGATCAGAGCACTAGAAATTAGCGCAATTAAAAAAAAATACATAAACTAAAGCCTATCTCCATCACCGATGACCTACTCCATAATCACTTTATCATATTGGCAGCAGATGCCATCGCTCACCCTAGCTCTGTCCTAATCAACCATTCCATCACTGAGCAGTATATCATCAAGGTGTGGAAAATGTATCATATCATCAATGTCCTTAAAGGTGCCAGCTCAAAAGAATGCTCAGAGTACAGGCCAACTGCTATACTTCCTCCCCTTGTGAGACCTCAGCATGGTCTCTGTCACTAATAGCACTTGTTCACGGGACTGATTGGTGTCCTTGAGAGTCAACCATCTGTAGAAAAGACTTCCTGTACACATCAAGCAGAGTACCTCAATATCCTTTTGTTAAGCGCAATCTCGATAACTGTATAGCAAACAGGCAATATACCCCTGGGATTCCGCCTGTGTCCCTGCTAGACAGGGGCATTGAGTGCTGACTTGTTTTAACACATGCTAAACTGTTGGCTAGGCTTATAAGGGTGTCAGAGTCATAGTCTACTAACTTCTAAAACTTACAATCATCCTATATTTATATATATATATATATATATATATATATATATATATATATATATATATATATATATACATACACCACCATATGTATGAATGATGTGTGTGTGTGTGTGTGTGTGTGTGTGTGTGTGTGTGTGTGTGTGTGTATGTAGGGTTGCCAACTTTTCATGTCAAAAATTCTGGACAAGTATGTGTAAGCAAATGCATGTAATATTGATTTCCCCCACTACCTTGCTCCATTCCAGTCTCCCTTTACTTGAAGTGAAAAAAAAAGTTACACCATGTTAGTAGTTTCTACTTCGCATATAGTTTTTGGTCTAATTTTTGTATTCAGCCAGACATACTTTCATGCATAACAAATACATTAATTGCATTTCTCCCAAGCTGCTATAAACATTGTTCAAAACTTTGTGTGCATGCTGTTTTCTGCTTTACTCCTGCAATGATTACAGATATTTACATTGAATTTAAAACATTGTTTTTTTTTAATTTTATAGCATGAACAATGATAGACATTTGCTAAACAAAGCAATAGTCTCACAATGAAAACATAAGTAGCAGTTAAAACTTCTCTACCTTTGAAACTCACATTCACTGAAATAGCATTGAAGCCCACGCTCAAAGAAAATGCATCTGGCCAGTGACAGATTAAGTTTACCTTTGGGTTGTTTTCACATCACAGGCCCCTTGCACACATTTTTAAGAGTATGTAAAAGTTAGCTGATTCACCTTCCTGCCTGTATTAAATTATTATGTATAATAAAATTATATCTCTTGTATGAAACAGCAACACTTCTTATATCGTGTTTTAAATTTATAGTTTTAAACATTTTTCCAGTAAGCAATGAAGCAAGAACATATGAGCCAATAGTGACAAAACTGCCCAGTTCAGAATATTTCCACCGTAAATGTCAAAGTTCTGTGCATATTGACTGATATTGGTGGATTGTAATGACAATTTCTGCCGAAGTAAAGGTCAATTGAATAATCCAACTTTAAAGACAGCTGTAACTAACGAAAAGGTTGCTGCTAGCAAACAACATTATATTACAGTGTTTCATCTACAATTTTCGTGCATGGCTGCCGGCTGACCTGGAAGAATAAATTGCCTATAATACATTAAAAATGGTGAACTGGTAATATTAAATAGAGGATGGATGGCAAACTGAAAACAGGAACATAGTTAATAGGCATCTCATCAAAATGAGAATAATCAGGACTATAGTATACCATCTCCTTAAAATATAACACAGTATCAGCAATCCATCTGCATACTATGGAATACTCCTTCCCTATAAGAGTTCAAGTCTGCCCAAGACATACAGTATCAAAAACTGCATACAAATGGTTTATTACACTTTCATTTGCCTATGCACCCAAAAGTTACACAAAAGTTCACAAGCCTACAATTTAACTACATTTTCTACAATCTGATACAGCCTATGTCACACAGTTATAAACATACAGGTACTCTGAACAACCAATTTACACTTTACATTATTATTCTGAGACACAGCGACAAATGACACCAGCTTATAAGCAGCGTTTCCAAAATTAATTCAAGCAAGCTGAAGTCATGCTCTGAATATAATTACACAAACTGATCAATTAGTAACCATTAAAAATAAGCTGAAATCTAGTATCATTTTAGAATACATGTAATTGCTTTAAATTCACTGGTTAATAAGTACTTCTGACAAGACTGTATGTTATTCTTGTTGCATATTTTCAGTCAATGTTGAACTTATTCATTATATGAACAATTGTAAATACTTAGCAGCATATCCTTGCACTATATCCTATTACACTGTTCCACCACTTCCATTTCAGGCATGTAGTAGCAGTTTGTTATTTCGGTAAACGACATGCTGACAGTCGATTGATTACTAATACAGTTCATAGCAAATATGTTCAAAAATAAATAATAAATACAACACAACTGCTGTTACATCATTATGAATCTGTTCTTACGTAAATACTTATCATATGTTATATGCTACTACTCAGACTGCATTAAAATTGTAAATGAGTATTTACTTATGATTTGATAACCAGATACGTGGACTGATTCAAGACCATTACCAGGCCATGAGAAAATATACATAGCAGACATGTCATTCATTAGGTAAAGTAAGCAATCAAAAATATTTTTATTGTAAACACTGAAACTTATAGTTTGGTTAAATATGTGAAGCAAGTGAACAGTTGTGTTAAATTAGCTACATCAGTTTTTTTATATATTTTTTAACATTTAGTCTTATGGAGCCTGGATTAGTTATGTTGGGATTTCCATCCCACTTACCAGAGAAAAGAAATAAAATCGTCTTCACACCCATGAGTCTGTTGATTCCATTGTAATAAGCCAAAGTAAGCAACATCCTCGTTTTGTAAATTATAAAGTGTTGAAGAATAAGTAAAATGAGTTTTCTTATAGTTGCCTATTAACTTGGAATGACTGTATGGTCATGTAGTACTTGTAGGGACTAAAACAAGTCTTCCATTCTGTAAAAGTACCATTTTGTCATATTAAACACAACTAAGAAGGTATCTTTTAACATTTCCAGGTCTAAACTGAATGCTTTATATACCCACGCCTATGGAATAGTCTATGTTTGCACATTTTTTTAACTAGTATTCCCTTGTGGAATTATATACTGAGTTAAGTCAGAAAAGTGATCAATCCAATTTTTATGCAAGCTAACAGCACATCAAACATTACTAAACACTTCAGACAACAAAAGCTAGATGTGTCTGATTACATATTAATGACAACGTACATAATAAATAACAGTTCCTATAAACTGGAAGTACCTTACATCTTCATCACTCATTCCAACTTCATAGCTTTTAACAACATACCACATTTCAAGGTTAGTACTGTGAATCTCACGATTAATGTCCACTGTGCAGTCCAAAAAACAGCTTCTGGACTGGAACGTTAACTGTACGCATTCAAACTTTATGAACATCGAGTAAGCTTTCCCAACCATGTGACATTCCAAGCTTGTACACTGCAAGCCTCTGAAGTACATGTATTTCTTATTGATAGACAGAGAGAGACGCACATATACAGTCACATATATTGATCTATTCATGGTGTTACTGCCATGTAAACGATCTACTATAGATTTGGTACTATAACCTGACATTTTTTTCACAAGGCTTGGAAATTATGCTTTCTCGTTCACCACATACATGAAATTATCAGACACCGATTACTTGCAAAGAAAGCATTTCATTTTCCAGAATCATCCACTACTCACCATGTATGCAGTACTAGCCCTACATCCCTGATATTGCAGTATCGGTTATGTGCACAGTTTTTACCTGTCTCCATTACATTTGTGTGTGCCATCTGTATCATATCAGCCAATTTGCTGTTATAATTTTTTTTTTTCACTTTCATATCAGCCAAGTGCACCATGTTTTTCCCATAACCATCACAGTTGTCATGCAAAACTATTAGGTTCATAGGTATGTACTAGGCTATCTGACCAAAGGCATTTATAAGCCAAGCTAGTATGCGTTGGCTTTTTCCACCCCCTTAGATTAGTTCCCTGTGCCTCTATCCAGCAGAGCCACTGAAGTGATCCCTGTGGTAAACTGTCTCTTTTTCCCATCCACTCATCAAGGTTTATTTTGAAGAGTGTTACTGAGGAGCTATGCCTAATGTAGATTGGAATCTTGTTCCAAAGCATGGTAATTCTCTTTGACAGCAATCTGTCCCTCCAGCACACCCTATTTATTGTTGTGGTGAGGTTTAGATCCATAGAGCATGTGGCATACATATATAGGTATACATACCTATAGGTAGACACTCTTTAGTTTTACACTTACTCATTTCTGTCCCCTTTTTGCCAAACACTGCACATGAAGTTACAGCAGTCTTGTGCTCTGAATGCCAAAATTAATATGACATTTTATAATGCATATGTTGTCTGGTGCAGTTGTTTCCACACTTTCACAAAAATAAAACAAAGAGGATGCAACCTGTTTTTCCAAACAATTTATTTTAACAACACACTATTACATGAAAAATGGATGACGTTTAACGGGTCAATTGTGCAATGGATGACATTACATTCATAGTCATACACACATCAAAACTATTAAGACCTAGAATGTGATCAACAAAACAACTGAATGAGTATGGTATTGTGACAGTGTGTATATCTAAAATCTGGTGGGCCGGAAACCTGTGTAAATACCATTGGCATCTGGATATCTGTCACGAATTTTCCAAACACAACAGCTGGGAATGACTCTCCGGTTTCCAGTTCCCAAACGTCCATGACGCCACACAATGTATTGACAGTAAGCTGTGTGCCTGTACCGTTTATTTTCATCTGCTTCCATCATTAGTCCAAATAATGATCGCCGGTATGTATCAGCTGTCTGTAGGACACAACGCTGGAGGACACATTGATGCATTTCCTGAGTGCAACAGAGAAGAGTTATTACTTTCGACTGCATACAGTACATTCATTAGGAATGCCATTACATATTAGGCATTACCTTTAATATTCTGAAAGGTCTTAATTATGAAAAGCAAATCGCTGTCATTAATTGCTAACTTCCGCACTAATTCAATTTCCATAAATTTGCAGGAACAACCCAATTGAATGACAGCGAAGAACCACATTTATGAGAATAAAATCCTGACCTTCTCTGCAAATCTATATAGTTCTAAAAGGTATGTCTAGTACACTCAATTGTCCTGCAATGTATACTGCACTAATTTCCAGTTTATCCATTTACTCATAAATTCAGGAATCTGTGGCTAGCAAACACTAACTTATATGTACCACTTACTTCTGATGAGGATATGCAGTTCTCTGGAGTCATTCTGCAGCAAACACTCTCGATGGCAGTTGGCCTGCATTTACAGTGGTTGCATACACACCACTCAGGAACATCCGGACTATGTTGATGTTGTGTAACTTCTGGACCATCTAGGACTTGACTGTCAAGGACTTCAAGAAGAATGGCTGGATTCCGCTCGGCAATTCTTACACATATGTTTCGCAGATCCTCACTGCCTAAATCACGAATTCGGTCCTTAAAATGGTAAATATGTCCTTGTTACTGACAAATGTAGGAACTAATGTGTAAGTATGTACATGATCATAATAGACATATGAGTACAATACATTCAATGCTATTTCAATCAAATACACCAACATAGTTGTATCTGCATAACATGTCATAAACAAAATAGTTCTAGAACTAGTCCATGCCTGACGGGTGGCAATGGGGCCATTACAGGTAAAACAAAGGACTTGTCTGTGTTACTGAGAAAACCAACCAGGGATGCTGGGGTCCTCCACAATGTAAACCTCCTTACTTCCCTGTAACAGACAGACCGTCCAGCTAGACTGATCTGCGGCAATTGTAGAAATGCTACATTAATGGGTATTGTTAACATTATTAGGTAAGTGTATAGTTAACACTTGTAATGCAGAATATTTGCCATGCCTAATGCTTCAAAGTAAAATTACAACAGCAGATGTCAAGGGAAAGTTACTTCTACAGTTATAGAAAATAAATTATTTAAAGTGTATAAAAATACAGACAACTATTTGTTATGTGGTTTATATTTTTTTTTTCCAAAATGGTATTACTACATATCTTCTGTCGTGTAACATGTAACTACAGCTATGACCACTTATTTACACAAAGAAGTGCTGACTTACTTGCAAAGTCCCTTGTGTCTCACATCTACTTACTGCTGGAGAACACATTTGTCTGTCTTCTGGCATATGTTGTTGGCGTCTACGTCGTCCTGCACCTGTGGAAACCTTTCTTGCAGTCCCTTGTTCAATAGCTGAAAGAGACCGTTTACAGTTTTTACTGCCAATGTGTTCCCCTTCATGTTTTTTGTGGAGGAGTCAGATGAAGCAAGTATATGGTTAAAATTCGTCAATGTCTTCAGTACCATTGTTACAATAGCTGACCATACTAATTTCTTGTTCCATATAGGCCATTTTTATACAGCATTAGCAACCTTCACACAGCCTATCGGTTTTGTCACAATGTCTCCCTGTCTGTGCCTCTTCCATTTCAGAGTATTTCAATCACTGGTTGATGCAGTACAGCAAACATAGGAACCGTGAGACGTTTATATGTCATCATCCATCACATTAACCCCGTTACAATCTACATACAACCAGCCTATGATGCCTTGCAGCATTGCTACTTCCTTCTGTAAAGATGTGACATATTCTGTTAAAGGATGTTGACCTGTAGTCCAGAATATCCACGCAGTCATGACATACAAAACCACACTAAGTATCCTTGAAAAAATATCACGTTATACATTCAAATCATTTCACATGGGACGGCTGAATAATAATGTGTAGCTTATTTATCTGAAAACAAATTTCAATCTACTGATCTCTTCCTGTAAAAGCTCAATGGTCCTAGCCTGATCGGGGGTGAGGATTACATCACAAAAAAATGTCATGTTACATGTTGATAATCACGGTTTAAATATACTGCGATCATTATTATTTACAAGATGACAAGAGAATAGAAAGTCACATTTGGATAAATGAGGTTGCATGCTGTGAAGGTGCACACATAGCCCGTCTCGTAGAAGAGTTACTCCCGAGTAAGGTGTGAGCTGCTCCTGAGCAGCTTGGGAGATTTCTGTTGTAGGAGTCACACCCAAAAAAGAGAAACTCGAATGAGATGCACATACTGCTAATGCTGCTGTAGACAGCAAGTGTATTACATGCAGTTGTGGATGGCAAAAATCGAGCCGAGTCCATCCGGTGCTTCTTTATGCCTAGGATTACTTATTTACATACAGACAACACAAGAGAAAGTTGAGTGAGGAAGTGCAACATCAGTATGACTGTACTGGGAATGACAGATATTTACCAATGGAAATGTCGGCACTGAACTCAAAGTTGACTGTAAAATTTTTAACCTTAGGTGTTAGTAAGTACCTTTTCAGCATAGACTTTACAATAGTACCTTCCTACAATTTCTATAACAGTCAGCAGGCCATCATTGCGAGAAATCATTTCCATTTCCTCACATTTGCAAGGCTAAAAAATGTATACTGAGAGAAATGTATCAGTGATGTGACATAATATATATTTGTCAGGGTTTAAAGTGCCTGATGTCTTCCAATGAACCTGTGACTTGCACATGTGACATTAAATTGCCATTTAATGGTTTTACGACCAGAGTTAGTATTGCCCAATCATAGTGGTTCATCAAACTTGTCACAGTGATAATTGCATGCCACCAACTTCTTTGCACACAAAACAAGAAATAAGATGTAAAAAAAGCATGAATGCCTTAGTGACACATTCTTATTGATTTACTGACTCCATGATACCCACAGAAAGAGACTATAAGAATGCTGGGCTGATGCTAAATGTTTACCTCCAGTATCAGCCTATGGTCAGAACACTCTCCCTGACTATGTGTGAACTGAGACATTTCTATTCCATAGAAAAAGTAGGTGTACAACCACCTGGCTGGGCACTTCCATGCGTGTGTGATTGTCAGAGAAAACAAACAACCTAACATCAGTATTACCTGCAGGAATCCAACCATCCATCAACACTTATAAGTTACACTATTATCATTCCTACAGCAAGATAGTTTATGTTGATATGTGAACATTCTGACATTGTAGAGCAGACAGGCCTTACTGACAAAAGAGTGTCAAACAGACAAAGCGATAAGTAACTTTCACTTTAATGGTCCAACTGCACTTCACCCTCCTTCATTGCAGCATGTTGACAATTCCACCTTTGTGGCCATTTAAGCCACTCGTCACTGACAAATCATGTCTCCTTATCAACAAGTAATTTCCATCATTTCACACGTGAAACATGCTCCTCAATGAGAAGGTTGGTTTCTGGTGGTGGGAATGGTGCTATTGTGGACTATATGTGTCTCGGGTCATCTTCGCTCAATATGGAGCATGCTACGACACTGCTAGTGCTGGTCATTCTGTGAATCAATATCATCTTTTTCAGATCACTAAAATAGCTGTAGTCTTACTTAACTTTACAATGAGTTATGGTCCACCGTGAGCTTACCTGAAATAAGAAAAAATCAAAATGAGGGTTACATTTTGGAATCACGTTGCCCGCTTTTCATTACAGCATGATAGCATCATTATACTGGAGCTGATCAAAACTCGGCTTATGCCCACAAACAAGTGGTGTGTGTATGGCAATTATCCTATCTGTTTTGCATACTCTTTTTGCTTTACTAATTACATCACTGACAGTTGAGACTGGCCTGATATTTGTTCCTGAGGCATCGACTCTCTTGAGTGTCTAAGCTGCCCTATCCCAATGTAGCAGACAGTGAAATAAAGAGTTGCCAGACTATTTTAAAGTGTTACACACAGTACGTATTGCACAACCAGAATATTGGTTGATATAATGCATATCACTGAACACAACAAACTATTTACTGTCCAACAACAATAGACTGATAAAATAGGCAGTACTTACACTACATTACCATGCTGATTTCTCATGTATGGCCTTCCGACATGGATGTTGTGATCAATTGCTGCGAGGTAATTTCTGGCACGAAATACTGGGAATGTGTATGAGTTCCTTTTCGAAGCATACATTAATATGTGTTGGTGAAATTGTTCAAGTTCAGCTGTATGCCTGAAACTGAAACAGATTATATGTCTGACTATTATTAATGTATGACCTGTACATCCAGTTTTGTGTTAGTTGTGACCATTGCCATTCGACAGTGCTGATCCTAATGTTTTCTTTAAATAATACAACTGTTACTGTAGTAGTCATCAGCTGACTTGGATCATATCTACTTGGACCAGTCCCATTAATGGGAATGAACAATAGATAAAGACATACATTTCAGAATCCCATTTGGAAATTAAATGAATTAATGAAGGTCACAAAGGGAAGCACACAGTGTCAAAACAATGACATAATTATATTTGTATTTATGCATGAACCAGTAATCAGTTTGCTTCATCCATAAGACAAAAATGTGTTAAACACACAAGCTTTCACAGATGCTGACACCTTTTGATCAAATACTTTGACACAGACAAGGAATGTTCGTTACCTGTAGCTCAAGTAGTAGTGGACGTTTTTGAATAATTTGTCGTCATAAACAATTTCTTCCAATGCTTTATGTGCCGGACTGTCTGGCTCTATCCATGGAATAGTGCGCTCTTGGCTAAGTTGTCCGTGCTCACATGAACAGACTGCATCTTCTCGACCATCTTGTGTGTTCCACTCATGCTCATCAATTACATGATGTAAAATGCCACTCCATCTCATCTGCAGTGGGAAAGGACAAGTACAATAGTCATCAAATTGCAGAAACTATTGATACAAACATGACTGGTATGCAATACATAGCAAAGGGAGTGTTTCAAATACAAAAAAATTTTTCCACAAATTCTAAAATTTTTTAACATAAAAAAATTTTTTAAAAACCCTTCACCATTTCCCTTAAAATCGATCCAGTTTTTAAGGTGCCCCCAAAAATTCAAAAGGTTTTTTGCTAAAGAATCCATAAAAACAAATATAATGTTTTTCTTAAATTGCAAAAAAACCTGGTTTCATTAACCTGGTTTTAATTCCCTTTTCCCAAAAATTTTTGGGCCCCACCTATGTCAATTAATGCAAATTTGGTGCCAGAAATACCTTTGAAAAAGGATTTCCCCTTTTTAAAGGCAAATCCCCATTGAATTTTCCTTTTTTTACAGGCCTTAAAAGATAATTTTTGGGAAACATTTGGGTAACAAAGTTGGGGGACCCCTTTCCAAAATCCAAAAAGGTTTTGCAAAACAAATTTCCAAATAAGTTTAAAAACCCCTTTATCCACTATGACTGGTAAATTTTTTGTAAAATTCCAACATTTCGCAGACTCTAATACCGGGCTTATTTTGAGCAAAGGAAAATTCAAAATTTTTTTAAAAAATGAAAAAATGCAGCAAAATTTTACTACCCAATCTCATGGGAAAAAAACTAAAAAATTTTAAAATTTTTCTAAAAAATGTTTTTAAATTTTTTTAAAAAAAAGAGGACAAAAATTTTGGGCCAAGGAAAAGGTCAATTTTTCAGTAAATTTTAAAACAAATTTTACTTAAAAAAATTTTTGAATAAACCCTTCTAAATAAATTTTGTTTTAAAAATTTCTGAAAAATTTCAAAAAACAAATTTTTCAAAAACTTGAAAACCCCAACAAAAAAAAAAAAAAAAAAAAAAAAAAAAAAAAGTTTTTTCCAAGAAAAAAAAAAAAAGGAAAAAAGGCAAAAGAAAAGGGAAAAACTGTGAATGACATGGAAAATAGAATCCAAGAAGAGGAAATCAACATTGAGTTTCTGCTGAAACAAAATACACATTTACAAACAAAGCTGGATGACTTGGAAAATAGATCTAGGCAATAACATTAGGATTTTTGGACTGCCAGAAAATATTGAAGGTAACAATATTACTTCTTTTTTAACAACATGGCTCCCTAAAACTTTAAACTTACCAGAAGCATTCTCTTTTGGTATCGAAAGAGCACATAGATCTATAGCTAATACTAACTCTAACAAAAACTATCCTAGATCAGTTATAGTTAGATTTCTATCATCTTTTGATAAAGAGATGGTTCTTAAATCTGCTTGGGCTAAAGCTCCTGTTAAGATTAATGAGACAACTGTGCGTTTTGACAATGACTATTCTTCCTTGATAATAGCTAAAAGAAAAGTTTTTCTGCCACTAATAAGGGAGCTTAAAAAAGCACAGTTTAAAACATACCTTCTGTTTCCTGCCAAGCTAAAAATCTTCCTTCCTGATGGTCCTAAAATTTTTGATGACTTAGACTCTGCTTTACTGTTTATCAAAAAAAATAAGATTTTGGATAAAATAGAGGAAATGGAATGGGCTAGTCCTTCATTAAAGAGACTGGCAACTGAAACTTCGTGGAAGATTTCAGAGAAGAAGAAGAGACTAAAGAACAAATGATTTGTTCTATGTTTTTTTTTCTTTTTTTCTCTCATCATTTTACTTCATTATTAATCTTTTTAAATATAGTTCCTGCATTTCCAGAAAGCCACAAATGTTCTGAAAAAGATTTAATCAAAGTAATTCTCTGTGTGCAAAGAAATGTTTTGTTTCATAACCAGTCAAAATATCTGAGGAACTAATGACAAGCTATTATTCAATTTGTTTCTCTTTCTCAAGAAGAGAAGTAAGGTCAGTAATTTGATAAATTTTTTTCCCCTTTTTTTTCTCCTTTTCTTTGTTTAAACAATGACATTCTATTTAGATTATGTAGTGGGTAAAGGGTGGGGGAGGGCAGGGAGAGAAGAGTAATGAAAATATGATAAATGGAATAATAACATATTTATTCCTTTAAAAGTTTATATGCTCTTCAAATGCTATTCCTAATTATACTTTCTAT
>NC_056728.1:1265875884-1265913384 GCF_019279795.1 Protopterus annectens
GCTTCTCACCACCTTTTATTAGGCTTGCTTAGCATTCTACTCATATGCTTTGAATTTTGTTTAAAATCCTCCATGAAAAAATAAAGGCAGTGGTGGATTAAGTGCATCATGGGTCCTGAGTAGTTTTCAAAATATGGACCCTCCAAACTTTAAGAGCACACCTGAATGCTCATATTTTTTAAGATGAACCTTTCTGAGTGGAGACCAGTCAAACTCCTGTCCCTTACTCTACTAGTTCCCTTAACACCAATTAACATATGACTGTATACATCATGTCCGATTGTGATAAAAAAATGGCCACAGTAAATTATTATAACTTGCTTTACAGTAATGTATACCAGTCATACAATATCAGACTAATGACTCTTCAACCTTATTATGACAGCCAGAGATAGCCATTGCATCAATATACAGCTCCCACGACCAACAATTATAGCATTGTTCTGTTGACTGTCTGATATTTCTTATTTCACACAAATCTAGTCCTGCAAATCTAGACTGCTTAAACCAAGCAAACAAGGGGGTATATTACTTTTTATCCATAGACAGCCCCAGTCCAGCAGTTATAGATACTTTTGCTGTTTACACCATCTGAAATAAAACATTATAACCTTGAACTTCTTGGCCAGGAATTGGCAACAAAGACCCAGAATTGGACAAAGACATTTGAAAGTCGATAAAGTAACTTGTTTTGCATTGCCATACATCTGATGGATGTGAAATCTGAATATCAAGTCTCTGACATTATTTAGTGACTTCGTTCAGCAATGCTTTATTTGCACGTGATTACTTGAAAATTTCAGCCAAGCGTGAAGCCCCTTTTCAGTAGAGGCTAGGGGAGAAAAGCTCCATGAACAGCAGTGTTTCAAAGAAATCAGTTGAAGGGAAATGGTACAGTTAGTGGGAAAATTGTGGGGGAGATGGTGTGCATGGGAAGTATAAGGCTGGGGCTAAATTTATCACCAAAGGTATTGGCTGTAGTTTCTGGGTCAGACTAGGTGTACACCACTGGAGGCAAATGCAGAGCAGAGAATCTGTGCCTGTTCTGAGTTTTGTAATGTAGCCAATGGTCTTCTGGTTGCCCTTGGTACTGGAAGCAATTTTTTGTAAGTGGCTTTGAATTGTATGCCTAAAGGTCTTGCTTAATTCATTTGCATTGCTTTTATAGTGTGGGGAATGGAATTATTTTACAAATGCATATGCTTTTTCTTTTTCATATAGAGTTGATTTATGTGGAAGAAGAAAGAAACCAGTCTTTAAAACCTGTATTAAGATATAAACAAATGTGTTTGAAATAGAGACCTGTGCTTTTAAAACTATTGTTCTTGACTAGGATTTGATTGTTTAATTGAATGATTAACGGCTATGTGATTTTTGATAGTATAAATACTGTTAGCATGTGTTAGTATTTTATACACTGAAGGGTTTGTTTGACCTGAAAGCTCTGTTTTATTAAACACTTGTTCAGTATCAGCGTTGCTTGGTTTGTTTCATACTGCATCCTATGCTCACAAGTTGAACTTTATACTATGTATAGATGAAAGCAAAAGTTCTATTCAGTATATGAAAACTATATGAGCCTATAGGTACACATTTCCCCTGGCAAAGAACCAGTTAGCTATTTAGTTCCAGGCAGATGCATATTGCGCCCCAAGACCAACACCAGTTAGCAAACCAGTTATTGTAGACTATTGTTTTATCTTTAAATTTAAATACCATTCTTAAAGACGAGGAAAAATATTGTTCAACACTGGTAGTTTACCTTACTTAGAGATATAGTTGGTGAGATCAATTCCATCTTGTTGAATCTCCCATTGGGTAGACTGCCTTAGGTCACTCAATCCCACATGGGAGACATATTTAGGATGAAGTGTCCTGAGGACCTTTGAAATGTCCATGATCCTAGGGAAGAGATAGAAAACTTGACCATAGCTTTCTCCTTATCCAGTCTGATAAGTGTTATCTTGGATGGAGTCAATTATAATCATGACATAAAGGACACAAGTAGGCTCAGAGTACAGCGGGAGAGCGCATGGAAGGCCAGTTTGCAAGACCTAGTATTAGCCCACACCTGCCCCACCCAAATATGGTTACATCCCAAGGCAGTAGTGTTTATTTTGCCTGACATTTTTAAGGTCAGGCTTCCCTCACTTCTCTAGTTCTTGTTTTGTCTCTTTTTCTATATTTATGCCCTTCCATATCACTGTTGTGGTATTCATAACCTGTGATCTCTTGCCAAGGGTAGGCCAATGTTAAGCCAGTATACCAATGCCTTTATGTCCTCCCAGTATCACCCGTCAGCTGTATGCTCCCTGCCCAGGTATTGGGCATAAAGGTGACATAACACATGCTGCATACTCAGAACAACTTTGCCGCCAGTCCAAATGCCACATTTGAACATCAGTCTGAATGCCCTTTGCTGAGTTGGTTTCAACTGAGCCATTTTGTTTTTCTTCTTTTACTTGTAATGACCAAGTAGGTTTTGGCCCCTTTATCACAAGTGGGGGGAGAGTTTGTCTGACCTTCCTGGTTCTGAAGGTAAGATTGCTGCCCTGTCCTTGTTGAGCTCCACTTCTGTAGTTATGATGCAGCTGATGCATCATCTTTAGGATAATAGGTGCATGGGAGATTGCTAGGCCCATGGCTTAAGAGCCATTACAAAGCCTAGCTATTATTTCCCAAATTTTACCAATTTTTCACCTCTAAGGGTTAGAAGATGGCTTAGGTTTTTGCCATTGCCTCTGAATATTTTACAGACTGCCCCTGTCCATAAGGGGCAGGGGCATCACCCCAGGAGTGAATTTAATTCCCCATCCATTGATCCAAACTGTGTTTGAAGAGGGTCAGGGAAGGGTTCTGCTTTACATGACTAGGACGCCTTATTCCAGTAAAGGGGTAATCTCTGAGACACACATCTGTCTCACCAGCATGTTTTGTTCATGTCACAGACCATGTTTAGACACTTAGATTGGGTGACCCTTGTGCAGTTTGTCTTGTGAATGTGTAATCGTTCCATCAGAGCTGGAATTGAGTGCCTTGTAGGTTAGGCATAGATCACCATTTTGATAGTCGGCAGGGGACAGAGTAAAGGGATAAGGCTTTTAGTCTATCTGCATGGGACATATTGTTTATACCCTGTGTTTTTTAAGGAGAACTGAGGCCACTCCAGCTGTTACAGGTGCCTGGTCAAGTTCATGCTTTTTAGCATGCATTGTACTTGGTTATTGGTCTGATGAGGGTTGAGTATAGTGGGGACTATAACTTTCTTGAATCTGGACACTATGCCTTTACTTATAAGCTGTGCCCCATAGGACTGCCTAACCACTGTGGACACATGGGGGGGTCAAAGTTCAGGTTACAGTCTGTATACTTAGATCTCTACTCTGAGTCCACTCTTAAGGGTGTGTTATTAATGTTGTAATTTGCAGAGGTATTTGATTTCCCAAAGGGTATGATTATGCATGTTTCTGCACTTAATTTTAGGCCATGGCTCTGGCACTCACTGATCATTTTTCAGAGTCTGATCCTTCTGGAGGATATTTACATTGTTTGAGGATTCAGTGATAGCCCCCAACTTGCAGTTGTCTCAAACTTAGTCAGCCAAAGACCTTCTGCATTAGCCTTGACTTCAGAAAAATATATTCCAAACAGGAGAGGTCCCAGCACTGAGCCCTGTGGCACACCACTAATAACTGGCCTGTAGGTGGATCTGGATTCACCCACTCTAACAACATGTGTACTGTCCATGAGCCATTTAGCTATCCAGCTAGTGATATATGGATTTAAGCCTAGTTTTGTGAGTTTGTCTATCATACGAGTGCAGAATCGTCAAATGCCTTAGCCAAGTCTAGGTAAACAGTATGTACTGTTTTACCATCATCTTTGGCCCTAGTGACTTGCTCAAAGAAGTTCACCAGATTGAGCAGGCATGATCTGCCCTTAACAAAGCTAAACTGGGTTAGGTCCAGTGTTTGGAGGTTTCCTGTATTATTTATCATGTCCATAATTTTTTCTACGGCCTTGCATGTAAAAGCTAATCAAACTTGTAGATCTGTAGTTTCCTGGATCTGTTGATGGTCCATCTTTACACAGAAGGTTGACTGTTGCTGTCCTGTGTTACACAGGAACAAAGCCAGTCTGAAGGCTGTGGTTAAATATAGATTCTAGTGGGCCTAATAGGTCCTGTTTCAAGCTGTTTAAGATACATCTTGAGAAACTGTTCGCACGTATCAAAGCTGTCTTTTTACCTTTAGAGAGCAGAGAGATGACCTGTTCTTTGGTGATAGAAAACAAACAAGGGGAACAGCACTAATTAACTGTTCTTGGAGGACCAAAAGGAGAACAGCAAACATAAAAACTCCAAGTTATGGATGTCTTGAGTATAAAAGTATATTAAAAAATCCACCGAGCTTTTGGGAATAACCCTTCAAGTGTGTACATACAATGGTTGGTTGCTGTGATCCCATTTAAATAGTTAAAATAAAAAATCATGTGACACAGGCAGTTCATTAAAACCTCTATATAAGGCAATGAGGTATCATCAAATACATATACACTGATAAAAATACATATAAATATACTTAAGATATGAAGAAAATCAATCATTGTCATTTATCAAAAAAAAATACTACTTTAAAACCATCTGTTTCTTTTTCAAAATGGGCCTTATACTAACAGCCATATTGAGCCCTGGTATATTTTCTGCCTCTAGCCGTAGAATCCATTCATATTCACACACTTCAAGTGTATTATTTAAATCACCTGCCCTTCTGTTCCTATGTCTAAGGTCAATTGCCCTGAAGAGAAATTCTTGCTCACTCCCTTATCTGCTATGTGCTTAGCAAGTGCATTACTGAGCACTTCCCTGTGCAGCTCAAATTTATGCTCTATTTAAGTCTTCTGGATTTGGAGTCGGCTACTTTTACAGTGTGGGTTCTGTCAGTAAGCCAGTTGGCAACCCATTGGGTGACATAGGTATTAATGCCCAGCTTAGTAAGTTTATCTATGATTCCAGAGTGGAGGTGGTGTCAAAGGCTTTGGCGAGGTATAGATAGGCTGTGTGGGACCACCTTACCCTTGTCCATGGTTCTGGAGACTGATTCGAAGAAGTCAATCAGGTTCAGGAGACTAGATCGGCCCTTCACGAACCCAAACTGGGTGGGGTCCAGTGTTTGAAGGTTGCCAATGTCTTTGTTTATAAGTTCCATAATAATATGCTCCATGGCCTTGCAGATAAGGCTCGTCAGAATGCTGGGATGGTAGTTTCCAGGATCCAACGTGGATCCCTCCTTGTGGAGCGGGATAACTGTAGCTCTGCGTCACTCAGTGGGCACAAAACCTGAGGTGAGGCTATGATTAAACATGACATTAGGTAAGGTGCCAGTTCATATTGTAGTCCATGTAGTACATAGCCCGGGATGTCATCTGGTCCCATTGTATGGTGTATTCTTAGCTTTGGAGAGTGCGTTTTTTTTACCTGTGTGGCCGTTATTACTGGAATTTGGCAATCTTCCGGTATTGAGATGGGCCGTTTAGGGGGTGAGAGGGGGGTGAAGTTGGCACTGAATCAATCTGCCAGGATACTGGCAATATCCTTGGGATCAGTATATTTAATGCCATTCTGTTTTATCTCAGAGCAAATCTGAGCATTGCCATTTAGATTCTTGACATAGTTATAGAATGCCTTTTGGTTGTCTTTGGAATCGTTGGCAATTTTATTTTCGTAACTAGCTTTGGAGGATTTTATGAGGGATCTCAGTTGCTTACTGAGGCTGGTGAGGGAGTTTTTTGCATCCTGAGATTTTCCTCTTTTCTGCAACAGTTTCTACCTTTTGTTGTAAAGTTTGTTTATGGCAGGGGACCGCCAGATTGGCTTCCTTTTTTTGGAGGAGAGCATCTTGGTTCTGTTTGGGATGGCATGAGTGGATGTGCTTGTACAGTGCTTTAGTGTAGGATTCAGCAGTCAAACTTTCAGTTCCCGTCTGCATGGGTGTCATGAAGTTTGTCACTTCTGACTTGAGTAGCATGAAGTTGGCTTTGGAGAAGTTTTTTTATGGAGGTTTCCTTACTGGGGGGTGGGATGTGGATGTTAAGGGTGATTAGCTTATGGTCAGACCTGACTAACGAGGGGGTGACCATAGGTGTGGAGCATCGATTTCCCATGTTGGTAATGACCAGGTCTAGGATATTGGATCCCCTGGTGGGACTATGGATTAGCTGATCCAGGGCATTGAAATTGATGAATTTCAAGAACTGTTGGGCAAAGGTGTTGGTACACGAGTAGTTTTCCCAGTTAATGTCCAGGTAGTTAAAATCACCCAGTATTAGGGTGTTTGGTTCTATCTTAATATTTTCCAGTATGTTTAGAAAGGTGTAGTGAGAATCTTGGGGCATGGTGGGTGATCTGTATCAAGCTACAATGTAGATTGCAGTCTTACCTAGTGTTAGTTGCACCTGGAGAATTTCAGATGCATTGTGTTGGGCAACTAGCCTGATGGTGTGAATATCCTTGGTGAATATGGACACTCCTCCACCTTTAGTGTTTCGGTTCTGGTTTGGTGGCCGAAAAGTGTGGTAAGAGTTGTAGCCTGGTATTGCAGGGGTGCTCTCTGGAGCCTTGAACCAGGTCTCAGTTACTGCACAGATATCGATGTTCTCCATTTTTAGGAGTGCCTCGAGAGAGTGCATTTTTGAGGTTTAGACTTCTAGCATTGAGTAGCATTAACTTCAGATTTTGCATGCTTCTACCTGTTAAGGTGGTGGTTTTGTCCTTTGAACTTTGCCTAAAAAGGCACTATAGGGGTGGCAAGAGCCTTAGCCAATAACCTGAATCCCAAGGGTGACAGGTGCAGACCATCTCTGGCAAAGCATCGTGGTCTGTCGATCATGTTGTCCCAGGCAGACAGATACTGGATCCCCTTTGAATGACATCAGAAGCTTAGCCAATTGTTGGTCAATCATTTTGTTGTTATATTGTGGTATCATTCTGGGTGAAGGCAGGATGCTACTCAGGGCTAGGGTCAAATCTGCCTGGGCCACATGATCCAAGAGCTCTTCCATGTCTCTCTTCATGTAGTCCAGGGAGGTACGTCTCAAGTCATTCACTCCAAAATGGACAATGACAAAGTCATATTTGTACTTGTTGTGGAGTGATTTGAGTGCATGCGTTATGTGGCGGATCCTGGCACCCAACAGGCAGCTGACTGTAATTTTCTCCTTGTTCAAACTGGTGAGTGGGACATCAGTGTGCCAGACTATAGAGTCACCTATGACTAAAGTTTTAGGTACGTTGTCTTGCCTTAGAGCCTGTTGCTGGGTGGCACACTGGTGTTGAGCTATGTGACACTTTGGTTGTGATTGGAGTTTGTTTGTTTTTCAGCTTCAGAGGTCCTTGTTGCTTGGGCAGGTTACAGTTAAGGGCCTCCGCATATGTGGATTTAGTGTTGCTATATGTGGGTGTTGGTGTGGGTTTAGAATGGCTATGTGTTGCTTGAGGTGTAGTGTGGGTGTTAACCTTCTCCTCTTGATTGTCTAGCACAATCATGGGTGGAGAGAGCTGTGCTTCCAGTTTGGTAAGTGCATCTCTCACAGGTTGTAGTATTGGGTGGTAGGAGGAGAGGGTTGTCTGTGTACATGAGGCAATTGCTGCATTGCCCCAGTATGCCCAGATTCACCAGGTGGACAGGAGAAATCACCGGAAGCTGACCCTTGGACGTGCCTGGTTTAGTGCTTTTTTTTTTTGTAAAGTACAGGAGCTGTTTTCCCTTACCTTAGCAAGGTACTTTGCAATTATAGGCGGTTTAGTGCCTACGATTATTTCTCCTTATTAACAAGGAGAGTTGAATGCTTTTATCAGTTTAAGGCTTCCTAGTGCTTTCCAGCAGGTATTAGAGCAAGTGCTAGTCACAGGGATGCTTAAAGGTAAGATGAAAAAAATGCATACTGCAGTGTGCACTAGAGAAGTTAGATGTGAAAGTAGGTAACTTAAGTTTTACCTGTTTAAAAAGTTAAGGTTTAGTGGAGAGTTACTATTTTTAAAACAGCAAGATGGATTGAAAGGGGTGGTTACTTCTGTATTCTGGTACTATGGAATACAGTAAGATGGCTAATAAATTTAAATAGTTGAAGGGGAGTGATTTCTAAATGATAATTTTGTGATTACTCACACAAGCCAGTCAAAGCAGAGAGAAAATGAGGTATATGGTCAAATTAACATAAGAGGCAGGCAACTAGAAAGACAGTGGTATTTACCAAGACAACTGTAACTGGGTAGGAGGGTGGGGAAAAATTTCTGCCTGACTCAGAAGAGACAGAGCTGTGGTCTCTCTTGAAGTTTTAATATGCAGTTAAAGCAGAATGCAAGTAAAACACAAGGTAAAGAAAACAAACCACAGTATTCAAAATATAAAAAGGCAATAAAGTAATACAAAATACAACAAATAAAAGCAAACTAACCTTTCCTTCACAGCAAAGTGTAGCAGAGTCTGGATGAGTCTTTCTGGTAAAGCTCTGAAATGTTTTATTTTACCCCTTAAATAGAAGGTTTTAGTTCCTAGCTCCACCCCCTCAATTCACAAATGATTAACTTTAAGTGACCTCTTCTAGCTTATGAATGAGTCCTTAATTGATCAGTTCTAATTTCTGCGAGTATTGTCTCCTAAGACTTCCTTATCGCCCGGTCTGGCCTATTCTTCCCCTAAAGTGCCTGTGTCTGCATCTGCTTCCATCGGCCACCCCAAGCGTAGAGACCCAGAGTGTCGGGTAGCCCCACCGGGCACCCCTTGCCCTTAGACTTCCCCAGAGGCTCCCACTGAGGAAGTCCCCAGAAAGAGTGTGTGCAAGAGGAGGCATTTGGGCTCCCCACAGGAGTCATTGACATCTGATACTGACTTGGATGAGTCAGAATGGTCCCCTCGGTCCCCCTCTGAAGACATCTCTTTTGCGGAGATCCACGAGATCCTTAGGCAGAAGGCTGATTGGCAGTCCAAAACCCCTAATGAGGATGAGTCAGTTCTCCTGAAGGCTTTTAAGTCTCAACCTTCCACCTCCTGGGTGTCTCCACCCTATGATGAGCTTATGCAAATTAGTCTCTCTTAGGGCATGGGAGTCACCGGAGCTGCAGGCGTCTCTGACAAAGTTTCTGCCCAGCTTGCTACCTTAATTCCATTGTGAACTCGTCCATGCATCTCATATATGCAGCAGATGGTTCGAGTAGGGCTGCAGGTTTAGGGATTGCTCTTCGTAGGCATGCTTGGATGCGCCTCTGTTCCTTCATGGAGCCCTTCAAGTCTTTATTCGTAAATACCCCATTTGATGGCTCACCCCTGTTTGGGCCTAAGGTAAAGGAAACATTAACTAGGTATGAACAGGAGGGGAAAGACTCTGCCTGCCATCGCAGTCCGTTTTTCCACCCCTACACGGCCTTACCCCAAAGGCCAAAAGGGAGGAATGATGTGGTTCCGAAAAGCCCAAGGAGTCTTTCAGGGCATATGTGGAGAACCCCCCTCCATGAGCAGAGGAGGTAATAATGAAAGACGCTGCTCTATTGGCAGAGGGGGTCCGCAACACCATTGTGACAGAGATCATTTCTCTGGTCAGCCCTACTAGCGTTCCTGAGAGGAGGCCCAACTGTCCTGCTCTGGAGGCAGTTGGGGGTCACTTATCGTTGTACCCAGAAGCCTGATTAGACATAAATGACAGCTGGGTACAAAGCATCATTTCCAGAGGGTATTTTATACCGTTCTCCTCTCCTCCCCTTTCCGTCAGGAGAATCCTGGGCGTTCCACCTAGTTACAGGGAACAAGCAACTATAGAGGTCCACAATTTGCTAGAAAGAGTCATCCAGCCAGTCCCAGCAGACCAAGCAGGACTCAGAACTTACTCAAGATTCTTTTTGGTTCCAAAGAAAACCGGGGACTGGAGACCCATTTTGGACCTCAGCAGACTCCACCAATTTGTGAAGAAAGAGAAGTTCCGAATTTTTACGCTTCAGTCCATACTTCCCTTTTTAGGGAAAGACAATTGGATGTGCTCGATCTCAAAGATGCATACTACCACATAAAAATGGCCAGACCATCCAGAGATCACCTGCATTTCTGGCTGGGAGCCAATCACTATCAGTTGCGAGCCCTGCCCTTTGGTCTCACTACAGCCCCCAGAGTGTTTACCAAATGTATGGCAGTGGTCACGGCTCACCTGAGGCGTTTAGGATTCCAGGTTTTCCGTACCTGGATGATTGGCTCCTTACCACCATCACCAGGCATCAGCTGGTTCAGGCAGCAGAATCCACTCTGACACTCTTCAACCACTTGGGCATTACGGTCAACTTCGAAAAGTCTGCCTTGTCACCATCGAAGTGTATCGTCTTTATAGGAGCAGAGTTAGATTTTTCAACCACCACTCTACGTCTTCCAGTCGAAAGGGTCTCACTCCTTCGACAGCACATCTCTTGGTGTCATAGAACAGAGGTCCAGCCACAGAGGTCTTGAAAGTACTAGGTTTGATGGCGGCAGCAATCTTAGCCATTCCAGTAGCAAAGATGCATAATGAGGATTCTTCAATGGCTTCTTTTCACCCAATGGTCTTACCAGGAATTGCCAATGAACCATATGATTCTGATTACAAATTCTTGCAAGAGGGATCATCAGTGGTGGTTGACATGGTTTCATGTCACAATAGGACACCCTTTTGTACTCCCATCCCCCAGTAGCCATTGTGACCACGGGCGCTTCCCTGATAGGGTGGTGGGGGGGTCATTTTCAGGGAAAGACTGCCCAAGGCACATGGACGGATCAAGTCACATCTGCATATCAATGTTCTGGAGATGAGAGCAGTACTTCTGGCATTGCAGTACTTTCAGGACTCTCTTCCTCTAGGGACAATTGCAATACAGACCGACAACATGTCAGTGGTCTGGTACTTGAACAAACAGGGCGGGACCAAATCTTACCGCCTTTGCCAAGAAGCCCTCAGTGTATGGCAGTGGGCTGTCATTCCAGCGCTTTCTGTTAGCAACGCACATCCCGGGGAGATCCAACATGATAGCGGACAAGCTGAGCAGGGCAATTTTGTTGCCTCATGAGTGGTCTCTCAAACACGAGATTGCGGACAGGATTTTCCGCAAATGGGGCCAGCCTTGCTGAGATCTTTTTGCCAGTCACATCAACACCAAATGCAGAAGCTACTTTGCCCTGATACCTCCTCCGGGAGATCCCCTGAGGGGTGCACTCATCCATGATTAACCCCCAGGTTCTCTATGCATTTCCCCCAATTCCGTTGATACCCAGATTTTTACAGAAAGCAAAGTCACTGGGATGGACTGTCATTCTTATAGCCCCTCATTGGCCTCGGCAGATTTGGTTCCCATTTCTTTACCATCATCTTTTGGAGGATCCATGGATCTTGGACCCAGTTCCAGACCTTCTGACACACCCATCAGGGTACCTCCACCCTTCCTTGCAGTCGCTGAAGCTAACTGCTTGGCTGTTCCAGTTCTCTGCATAGCCAGGCTTCATACCGTCAGGGAACCTCCACCCTTCCTTGCAGTCATTGAAGCTAACTGCTTGGCTGCTCCAGTTCCCTGCATAGCCAGGCTTCATAATCTTTCTTATGATACAAGTCAAATCCTATTGGCTTCCCATAAACCTTCCACCAGAAAATTATACTGTAAGTGGAAGAGATTTTCTATTTGGGCTTCAAACCAGAACATTGATCCTTACCAAGCTCCGTTGTCATCTATTCTTGAATTTTTGACTAAGATTTTTAATGAAGGAGCAGCAGCTGCTACTGTCCGGGTACAGTTAGCTGCTATGTCTAATTTTCATCTAGGTATTGACATACTAAATATGGCTCACCAGTTATCTAAGGCCTTTCTCAAAGGTACCCTTCAGATGAGGCCTCCAGTAAAGACTCCTTATTCTCCCTGGAATTTGAATTTCATGTTATCTCATATCATTCTTCCCCCATTTGAACCAGCATCATCTTGTGCGCTCAAATTTTTATCATGGAAAACTATCTTTTTAGTGGCAATTACTTCTGCCTGCAGAGTCAGAGCTTCAAGCATTATCTGCCAAATTCCCTTGTATGCTTTTTCATGCTGACAGAGTATCCCTTAGGGCAAACCCTTTTTGCCTAAAGTATGTTCTTAGTTTAACATCAATCAAATCATTGAGTTGCCCGTTTCTTTCTCCAACCATACCAACAATTTAGAATACATGCTGTACAAACCTGATGTTCACAGACAACTTAGATATTATCTGGATAGAACAAAAGACATTAGAAAATCAGACCAGCTTTTTGTATCCTTCTCGGAAGCTAGAAAAGGTAGACCAGTGGCTAAAACAACACTAAGTGGCTATCTGATTGTATCACTTACACATCTGCTAATATGCCTTTATTTCATAAGGTGAAGGCTCATTCAACGAGAGCAGTCTCTACCTCTTCAGCTTTTCAAGCCAAGTTACCCCTTGACAACATCTGTGCTGTAGCTGCATGGTCTAAGCCTCACACTTTTATCACTCATTACAAAGTAGATAAGGCCTCCTGGAACAGGGCTTCTTTTGGTTCTACGGTCCTAAAAAGTGTACTCCTGTGAACCACCCGGGATCTAGGCTGCTAGGGACGCTACCCATTCATGAAGAATGAACGGCAAGATTGAACAACTGCACATAAAGAAGTTTATGTACTCGCCATAACGTTCCATGTGAGTTGTTCCATCTCACCTTCATTCTCATGTCCCTCCCTCCATCCCCCTCCTAGCTAACAGTTGACCTGGGGACTGGTTTCATCCTGGTTTCTCTGTGCTTCTTCCTCTCTAGGGAGAGTAGTTCTTTTACTAGGATATGGTATAAGCAGCAAACAAGATCTGAGGTAATTCCAGCAGTGCATCAGGGGATAAGGGGCTGGGTCTTGAGCTACTGGTAAACTTTGAGCTTTGCTAAACGGCCGTGTCGGAGCCGAGGATCGGCTCTGAACCCATCAGTGAAGAATGAAGGCAAGATGGAACAACTCACATGGAATGTTATGGTGAGTACATAACTTCTCTTTTTCTTCATATCTTATGTATATTTATATGTATTATGTACATATTTTTATCAGCGTATTATTGGCTGTCACATGATTCTTGATTTTAACTATTTAAATGGGATTATAGCTACCAGCCATTGTATGTACACAATGAAGAAGGGTTATTCCCAAAAGTTCTGTGGATTTTGAGTAAAATTTTCTGTGAATTTTTAATATACTTTTATATTCAGCATGCCTGTAACTTGGAGTTTTTACATTTGCTGGTCTTTGGTGATAGCTAGTAGAGGAATGGTGGAGGGTATTTTCATGGGAGTACGCAGAGGTGATGGGGTGGTGAAGTTTGAGCTAAATTTATCGATCAGCAGATTTACTGCATCTTCTGGCTGATTTTAGGGGATTCAGTCTATAATTCTGCACATTTTTTAAATATTACTTTAATTTACTTAAAAAGTTACTAGGAACATCCAGGTTTTGCATTAAGAAACATTTCCTGAAAAAGAAGTATATTGCTCTGATGTATGGCATTATTAACTGACATTAATCCTCAGTGATTTACTAGTTAATCAAAAATTTTACAAGGGACTAAGCAAAACTATGAGGCAAATTCTGAGATATTCTGCAAAATCAGGACTGTATGAAAGGAATGTCAATTACACTGTAAAGCTTAACAACATTGCTAAAATGAGTGGAAAAATGTTATTGCCTCTTGCCATTTTGTTGCATTTTGGTTATTCATTTGAAACTTGGGAATTTGCACTTCAGAAAATTAATAGGTTTGTCAGCATTGTAAAATGGCATATCTTTATTATTCTCAAGTTGTTTGGCCTCATTTGCCACAAGTCTAATAATTTATTTGCCTTGAAGATTCTTGTAAAACTTGGCATATTTGGTATAGAGGACCTGTATTAGCATTTTGTGTTTAATGAGCTGCACGAAAGAGAATTTTTTACTCATGAATACTATCCTTTTAATGTTAATTGATAATTCTGCACACATTGGGTGTTGCCCTTAAAATTGCAGACAAAACTGAAATATGCATTAAGGTTATCCTTAGGTTGGTTGGCTATTTTTGCCTCAAACTTTACTTTTGAAGACTTGACTAATCCCCTGATTTGCTTGTTTAGACTAATGAGGGAGTTTTTGCTCTGTTGTGCACATTCTACCATGTCTAGACAGGATTTTGTTTGTTGTACAACCTGTATATACAAGGGATCCATCAGGGTGGCTTGTTTTTGTGGTTTGTCATCGGTTTATTAAGGTCTGGTATGCCATTTCTGTGCAGTTGTTTATATGACTGTAGAAGGTTTTTCTGTACGCCTCTGCATAGGCTTCTGTGTTTTCTGGGTTTGGGGAAGCTTGGAAACTAGGTATGCTGTCACTTAATAGGTAGTTCGACTTAGAAAAGTTCTTAAAAGTGTTTGGGTCACGTGGGGGTTCTAGTTTTAGATTTATTTCAAGGGAGACTGCTTTGGGATCTAATCGAACCAGTGACTACATCATACTCAGTGTGGGGGGGGGGGGTGCAGTGCTCACCCATACTTGAGTACCAGGTCTATAATATTTGTACCCCTAGCTCCATGGCATTTGCATTAACAAAAGCTAGAAATCTGAATGTGCAGGTTAGTTGTCTTGTATAGTTCCCAGTTAGAGTGGTATTTGAAATCACCCATGGGTATGGTATTGGGCTGAATGGTAAGTGATTCTTGCAAATTCAGGTATGCTATATGGGTTTCCTGATTCATAATGGGGAACCTGTAACTAGCAAGGATACCTGGTAATGGAATTTTCCTATGGTTAGTTGGACATGAAGTAGTTCAAGCATGTCATATTGTTTGACCAGTCTTGATATGTGCTAATCCTTTATGTAGATGGATACACCTCCACATTTTTTGTCCTTTTCATGTACAGTGGTTGATCAGGATGTGCGAAAGGCATTATAGCCATGCACTACCATGGTGCTTTCCATGGCTTTAAACCATGTTTTAGTAACTGCACTGATGTCAGCATTCTCCAGGGAGAGGATTGTTTCCAGGGAGTGTAGTTTATTGTTGAGGCTCCTAGCATTGAGCAGTAATGCCCTTAGCATCTGATGTCATTTTCATTCATCAAAATATGGGTCTTTGATCTGGCTCTGCTGTATTTACTTAAACGGTTGGATCTAACTCTCGAGCTACTCCCTTTACTCATAATGCCTCAGACCCCTGTAATACCTCAGATCTCATTTGCTGCTTTTGCACTTCAGACGTGGATCATTGCATTCTCTCCAGCTTTTGGAGTATTTTAACATTTTTCTGAGTTAAAATTGAAGTTTTTTTTAAATTTCTTGTACTTTTCTACACTCCTTTTCACCCTTCCTCCATTCTCTTATCTCGTTTCTATGCGTTAGGATTTAAAGTCCTTTTTCCTACCCACTCCCTATTTACAGGTATCTCCTTACCAAAATTGGTAAATCCTCCTTTTTCTTTTCTCCTTTGATATTTTTTCCTTCCTGTTCGTATGGTATTTCTTATATACCATCATTGGTTTATTTTTCTTTTTTTCTGTTTTTACCTTCTTCTGGATATATCAAAATCAAAAGACAAGATGCCACCACAGGGAAGGTTTATTGTTAACACACTATGAAAATAATAAATGTTAAAATCCTGGATGAGCACTTGCAGCCTTTTAAGACCTTCTTCAGATCCTAAATAACAGGTAATCAGTTCCTCTTTTTCAAAATGTAACCAGCCAATGAAATGTCACCTTTGCAGCCGCTGCCCCCACCGTATGGGCTTCAAAGGGATTGTACCATTCAGTCGTGGAGGTTGGTTGCCTTGCAAGTCAGCAATCTGTCTTGTCTCTTATTTCAAGTCATCCAGTATTAATTCCAATGCCATGAAATAAAATTTGTGCCCTGGATTTGATTTGTGTTGTAAGAGTACATTATTTTTATTTTCATTTCTTATGTCACTTAAATGATGGAGAATCCGTTCCTTGAAGCATCTATTTGTCTTGCCAACATAAAAACCCTGACAGCAAGTACAGCTGGCCAACTGTACAATTTCTTACTATTGCAGTCTGCATAGTTATTCAACCTACAATTCCTATTTGTGATGGGATGTATGAATGAAGTATTGCTCTTAGTAAAAGTACAAGCCTTGGATTTCCTGCATGGGGAAAGTGCCCTTCCTGACACGCACATGGTTTTGAACATTCACATTTTTATAGCAAAGTAACCTTTTCAAGTTCTTATTTTTAAAACAGAAGTGTGGAGTCTCACCTACTACTCTCTTCAAATCTTCGTCCATGGTCAGAATACGCCAATTCTTTCTTACAACATAACATATCTCAGGGATATCACTACTGTGTGTCAGTAAGCATCTGCTGTAACTAGTTTAATTTGGGTCATATTACATTATCGAATCGTTAAAAGTTCAAACGTCATAGTGTCGAACCCATAACATTGAAATTTTAATTCAAAAATCTAAAAAAAAAAAAACCTACCTGACTATTTTAAGCAGGGGGGCAAGCCCCCCTTGCACCACCCACACACCCCGATCTTTAAATATACCAACTCGGAGATCGCACTACAGTGCAGGAAATGGAAATCTTCCCATTCTGCACTATATGGAGATCTCCGTTGAAACATTTGAACTGTTAATGGTTCAATCATATGGGTTCAAACATATGACGTTTGAACTTTTTACAAGTCGACAACGTAGTATGTACCCATTTCATTTATACTGTGGGGGCAGTGGCTTCAAAGATGACATTTCATTGGCTGGTTACATTTTGGAAAAGAGGAACTGATTACCTGTTATTTAGGATGTAAAGAAGGCCTTAAAAGGCTGAAAGCATTCATCTAGGATTTTAACTTTTTTTTAAAGTGTTTTAACAACAAACCTTCCCTGTGGTGGCACCTTGTTTTTTTTATTTTGATTGACTCTGTTGAAGAACGTGCTGCCTCTGGCAACCTTAAGGAATTTGTTTTATTCTTCTGTATATATCTGAAAAGCCAACAGGTTTTAAAAAGTGCACTTAATATGGGTATAAGATACCCAATTCTGATGCCCACAGGGTGTGCGTATATTGTTTAGGTGGTGCCCACATTGAAACCTGTCAGATTTGTGCAGGTTTCAGTTCTTGGACCTTAAGCGATTGTTGCAACAAACTGGTGTTAAAGGGGTTGCTGCCTGCATCTGCTTCTTCCTCTACTGCTTCTGTCTTAGGGGCTTAAAACCCTACTAAGAAACAAGTTCTATTCGGAGTACAGGGAGCACAAAAAACTCTCTCTCCTGCCTGATCTCTGAAACCTGCTGCAGCCATGGAGCCACCAGCTAAACTACCTAAAAGACAGGATCTGACATTATTGGATTCGATGTTGAAGACACTCAAATCTCCCTGGGCTCAGAACCCTCATTTTTCTCCAGAGCCTATTTCTGCATGGCTCTGATCACCCTTCCTACAAGAAACTCTGAATAGAATGTAACCCCCCCCCCCTTCCATGTTGTCCTCTATCAGGTCCTTCTGGAGTCTTTCTGAGGCAGATGTGGATAGGATGATGAGGAAGTTCCTCAGGGCTCAGACTCAGATGGGGGAATTACTGGTTCCATTTCCCATTGGATCTGTGAGCCTCTGACCTGCATCTCATCCAGTTGCATCTCCTTCTCCAATCCGTCCAGTGATTCTTGGAGCCCTTAGATCTGAGTGTTCCAAGAGTTGATGAGTCAGATACAAAAGCAGGTAGATCTTCAACTCTGGCTGCATCCCTCACTTGTTCAGCACTGTTCCCAGCAGGGCAGAATGAGTTTTGGAGCCAAAGCATTGGTGCTGGATTTGGAGGGGTGCCTTTGACTCCAAGGTTTGTGAAGACGTCACTTCACCTTGGCACTGGATAGCTCTGGTCTGACCACTCCTTTGAGGCAGGAGCCTGGGCAGGGTTAGCGCTCAGCAGTGCCTGGATTTTCAACTTCAATAAGGCCAGCAGTGGCTTCTTCTGGTCCTCCTGCCTTTGAGGTGGCAGAAAGGGCTTTCTGTCACCCGAGAATCCAGTCTACTTTTATCTCCGCAGATCCTACCACCCTACTGCCTTTGGATCCAAGTTCTGAGCCTCTTCACCCTATTCCACAGGGACAGCTGGCCCGTTTGAGCTTCCAGGCAGTTCATGTGCAAGAACTTCTCTTATCTTATACTTCTCCAGATCATCCCACTGAAGAGGTCCCCCAGAAGAGATCATGCAAAAGGAGGCACATAGTGTCTTTGGTTAAAGATCCCAGAGGGGAATTTAATGTCAGTGAAGGGGAGGGGGTCCCCAAGTTCTCCATCAGATGTATCCTTTGGAGACATTCTAGAGATTCTTGGCTAGAAAGTTAAATGGTTTTTCAATCCCCTTTCCCAGGAGGAGTCAGTATTCCTAGAAGCCTTGGGGTCCGGTCCATCTATGTCTTGGGTTACTCCCCCACTGGATGACCTCATAGAGCTTGTCTCTCAACAGGCACGAAAGGAACCAGGTACTGTAGAACCCATCCCTTGCCTCCCCGATTAATATCTTGCTCCGCCCATAGACAGACTTCATTGCAGTAACAAAGTTCCTGTGGATGTCATAGTTGTGGCAGCGTCCATCCCCCAACAGAGATTCTAGGAATGGAGACAGGTTTGGAAAGCGCATTTACATCCCAGTGGCTTTTACGTTATGGTTACTTAATCATTTGGCACATTTCACTAGATTGCAGAGAGACTTGACTAAAGAACTCTCCAAATCTCTTCCTGGGTCTTTGTCAGAGGAGGAGCATAAACAGCTATCTTTGCAGCTGGCCACCCTTCAGTCTATTTCCAGTGCATCCATGAGGTTAATCTCTGTTGCAGTAGAAGGTTCATGGGTAGTAGGTTCAGACATAGCCACCAAGAGGCATGCCTGTATGCACTTATGGGACTTTGCAATGCCCTTCAAGTCTTCTTATCAATGCTCCCTTTGATGGATCTTCCTTGTTTGGCCCTATAGTAAAGCAAATGCTCTCCCATAGTGAGCAAAATGAAAATACCTTGTCTACAATGGGAATACATTTTCCTATCCCACAAAAATCTTTTTCCAGGAATTAGCACAGAGGTAAAATGAAGTGGTTCCAAAAGTCACAAGATTCCATCCAGGACTCATGAGAGGAAACGTCCCCCAGAGGTGGGAGTAGTTATAATGGAAGAGACAGCGCTTGCTGCAGAGGAGGCCTGTAAGACCAAGAGTTTTGAGATACCTTGTCAGATAAACCCTTCCAGCCCTCTTGAAGAGTTGCTTGAATGCTCTTCTCTGAAGACAGTCAGGGGTGCTTGTCTCTGCAGTCACAAGCCTGGGCATCAATAACAAGAAATGCTTGGGTGCAAAACATTCTTTTGAGGCTATTTCATTCTTTTTTTGCAAACCCCACCATCCAAAAAGAAGAGGCTACCTGATATTCCACTCAGTCAGTGGAATTTAGCAACCTTACAAATTTAAATGCTGCTAGACAAAAGTCATCCAAGAAGTCCCAACACACCAAAGAGGATTTGGAATTTTACTCACAATTCTTTTTAGTGCTAAAGAAAACTAAGGACCTGAGACCCATTCTGAATCTCAGCAATCTAAATCAGTTTGTAAAGAACTCCAAATTCTGGATGATCATGGTTTAGTCCAGTCTATCTTTTCTACAGAAGGATGATTGGATATGCTGTATCAATCTTCAGGACACTTACTGTCACATCAAAATGAACAGATGTTCCCAGAGATTCCTGCACTTTCAGCTAGGGCCCAGTCATTACCAGTTCAAAGTCCTGCCCTTTGGGCTCGCCAAATGCATGGCAATGGTAGCAGCTCACCTGAGGCTGCTCTGATCTAGAGCATTTCCTTACCTAGATGACTGGCTCCTCACTGCCCCAACCAGCCATATCCTTGAGAAAGCAAGGAACTACTCCAGTTATTCCCATCTTCAGGAATCCCAGTCAGTTATGCCTAGTCCCATCTACAACCTGTTAAAGTCTTGCAGTTGATAGGTGCCCACCTGGACACCACCAGTCAGCTGGCCTTCCTTTAACAGAGTACAGTTCATAAGACTGCAGGTGAGACAGATTCTTTCTCACCCTTCTCCCCCCCAGCACTAGTTATTCAGGCTTTAGGACCAGTGGCAGCTATTACATTGGTCCTGATGGCTTGATTCCACATGTATGTTCTTCAGTGGTCTCTAGCTGTCCAGTGGTCAATTCTTCAGCCTCTGTCCTATCCAATAAAACTTTCTTGGGTTTGCAAGACTGCCCTATGTTGGTATGTACAGTCCAGTGAAGTTTGTCATGGCTGTTTTCGTGCTTCCACTCACATTAGCCATGGTGACCAGTGACACCTCCCATTTGAGGTGGGAGGTACTTCTTAGAATGGACAGTCCAAGGCACGTGGTCTCCAGAAGAGACCAATCTGCATATCCATGTCCTGGAGATGAGGGCAGTTCCCCAAGTGTTGCAGGCCTTTCAGGACTCTGTTCCTCCAGGGGAGCCCAATCATTTCCCCTTTAAGAGGCAATGATTGTGTGGCAGTGGATGGTCTCCTGTAACTGCTTTCCTGTGGCAACACATACACCAGGGAAATCAAGAGTGCTAGTGGACAAACTCAGCAGGTCCATTCTCATGCTTTACGAGTGATCTGTCAACCATTCAGTGGTGGAGAGGATCTTCTTTCTATGGGGTCAACCTTGCTGTGATCTATTTGCCTCTCACCACAACTGCAGCAGGTTCTTTTCCCTATTCCCCCCTCCCAGGGGGAGTAATTTAGAGATGCTCTAGTCTACCTTTAGCCCTCCAGTCGTCTTTACGCTTATCCCCCTTTAACTCCAATCACCAATTTTCTTCATAAAGCACTTCAGTTGAAGAGCAAGGTTTTCCTCATTTCCCTTTTTTGGCTTTGTGTGTTTTCCCTTCCTGTGATCTCATCTTCTACATCCACCCTGAATTTTGGACCCCAGTCCAGATCTAATTTCTCATCCCTCGGGGATGACGCATCTGGACATTGCAGGCCTCAAGTTGACTGTATCGTTTCTCTAACCCCATTAATGGCTAGACAGCCCAGGCTTTCCTCCCTGGTCCATCAGAATTTACTATCATCGCAAAAAAACTCCTTTTCCATTTACTTTCGTAATTTTTTCTAGATTTTCTTATTGGGCCTATCAGAGAGACTTAGATTCTTTTACCACACCTACTCCTGCTGTTCTAGATTTCCTTGCTTTAATTTTTCAAGAATGGGCTAGTTTTTCCACTATCAAAGTTCAGTTAGCAGCTGTTTTGAATTATCATACTGGCAATACCTCCCCTAGCGTCTTCTCAACTGTGTTGAGTATTCCTTAAAGATATCTTTGTGCTTAGTCTCCTGTCACCCTGGGATCTTATGCTGTTAATGCAGTTTTACTCTGGCTCCTTTTGAGCCCTCAGCCAAGTCTAATCTCAAGTTTCTCTCTTGGGAAATGTTTGTTCTAGTGGCCATCACTTTAGCAAGGTGAGTTTCTGAACTCCAAGCACTCTCCCCAAACCCCCTTACTTGTTTTTCCACAAAGATGGTTATTTTGTACACTAATCCATCTTTTCTGCCCAAAGTTGCTTCAGAGGTAAACATCAATGATGTCATCACTTTACCTGTGTTCTTCCCTAATTTTTCTAACAAAGGTGAATATATGCTTCATCTCTTAGATGTGCATAGACAGCTTCATTTTTATCTCCGTAGAACAAAGGTTTGTAGAAAAACTGACCAGCTGTTCATTTCCTTTGCCCCCATTATGTTGGGAAAACCAGTTTCCAAAGTTGCATTGGCAAAGTGGTTAACATATTGCATATCATTTATTTACAGTCTAAGAGGTCTGTTTTTACCCAGACCTTAAAAAGCTCACTCTATTAGATTTATGTCTACTTCAACTGCTTTCTGGTCCAGAGATTCAAGTGATATTTGTGCTGTAGCCACTTGGTCCATTGCCCATACCTTTATTACTCATTACATAGTTGGATTTAATCTCCAGAGGCAGAGCTGCCTTTGGTTCTGCAGTACTCTGGAATATCCTTCCATGCAGGCCACCCAAGGTTCTCGTCCCATACATTGAGAAATGAATGGAAATGACATCAGATATAAAAGTTGTGTACTCACCATAACTATGCATCTGTGTTCGTTTTAATTCTTCCTCCCCTCCTTCTCCCCAACCTTTCATCTAAGTGAACGTATGATGATTTTTGAACCACTGTTCCAGTCAGAGCCCCAGCCCCTATCTTTCCTTTATCTTGCCATTCTGTATGGAATATAGTGAGTCCTTATATTTATGGGGAAGCAAACTCAAGCTGAGGTATTTCAAGGCTCTGAGGCATTATGGGTAAAGGAAGGAAGGAGCTCAAGTCAGATCCAAGAGTCTAAGTAAATATGGCCGCATCAGATCTGAGACCCATACGTTGAGGAAGAATGAAAATGAACACAGATGCATAGTTATGGTGAGCATATAACTTTTATTTATTCTGAGTAGATTTTGCTATGTGGAATGGTCTGTCTGTCTGGCAATGTTTAAAAAAGGCAGTATAGGGGTGGATAATGTTTGACCAGTACCTGAAAGCCTAGTAGTGATAGGTGAAGACCACCCCTGGAAAAGCAGCATGGCTTGTCAGTAATATTCTCCCAGGCTGACAAATATTGGACCCCTTTGGAATGTCACCAGTAGCTGAGCCAATTACTAAAGTTGATAATTTCTGTTGGTATTGTGGCATCATCTTTGAAGATAACATGCTCCTCAATGCTAGGCTCCTATCTGCCTGTGACATACATTGTGAGGTACCGTGGGTTTAGTGACCGGATTGCTTGTTTGATTTGGCGAGTCCTGGCCCTTGATAGGCAACTAATTGTAACCTTCTCTGTATCCAGAGGGACATCAGTGTCTCTCACAATGGAGTCTCCTATGTCCAGAATATTGGGTTGTGTGGTGTTATGCTTTGTGGGCTTGGTAGCTGAGACACAATGAGATGTGGTTTTATGTGTTGTGGTGGAAATTGTCTTTGTGTGCATGCAGAGTTTCTGAAGACTGCATCTGAGAGTGAGGTTTGGGTAAGTCAAATGTGAGCACTTCTGCATATGTGGGTCTATATGTCTGATCCTTTGAAATTGCAGTGAGTGTTTGTGTGGCTGGCAACTTGTTTGGAGTTTTTGTCTGTATGTGAGAAGATTACCTCCAGTGGCATTGTGTAACTACATCTCTCACTTACTGTTTTCATCTGTTTCAGAATTGAATGGTTGTCAGTGTACAAAAGGCAATTGCTGCATTGCCTCAGAATGTCCATGTCCACCATGCTAGATGCAGGGATAGCAGGAAGGTACCTGTCCATGGTTGCAGGTCCTTAATATGTGCTTTACAAGGGAAAAGAATGGGGGGTGTTTGCAACTGGATGTGGTATGTGCGAATTCTTAATGTAATCTACAACTCACCTATGTGCCAATGCCGCTCAGAGTGCAAATCTGTTTTTCTTTGAGCAGCGATAGTTCTTAGTGCTGTTTATAGCTAACTAAATGCAGTAATGTTACTCTGTGTGTAGACTTGTTGCTCCTTGAGTAGCACAGGACTGTGGGAAATTTCAGGAGGAGTTTTATAGGGAAAGTACAACTTCTAGTGATTATGTATATACAAGGCACCACTAACCACCACCACGTAAAGCAAACATGAGCTTTCCTATAGAACCAGAAAAAAAAAAGTTTTAAACTAGGTATGCATGCAGGCCAATCAGGTAAGTGCACAATAAGCTTTCAACCAGCAATTCCCAACTCAGATCCTAGCTCATATGGGTGGAATCAGCCCTCCCCCTACCACAAGAGTGCAGACATTAACCCTCTTCATGTAAAATGACTGCTTTAGAGCCTAAACATTAGGGAACCACAAAAATAGATGGCTAAAATATGAAAGCATTGGGTACAATACTTCAGTTGCAGAATAGCAGCCTTTACAGCAGTGGAAATTTCCAAATTAAACCTCTAAGCAAGTGCAGGAAAAACAATAAATAGCACATAAATATTTAAGAATGCAGTGAGAACAAGCAATGCATGTGCAAAATAATAATTAATTTTGTTTTTCTTACCAAAGATAGCTTCACATGCAAGCAAAATCTCCCAAACATTCTGGTATCATTGCCAAGTGATGAGCAGCTCTGAATAACTGAGCAAAGACTCATGCAAAAGTGAGGCTTATATGGAAGCAGAAAAAAATGTTTTAAACAAGGTATGCTCACAGACCAATCAGCTGTGCTCACAATAAGCTTTCCACGAGCATTTCCCAGCTCAAGTAGGAAATCAGCTGTTTCCTGCCACAAGGGTACAGTCTTTGACCCTCTTAATGTAAAATGACTGGTTTAGAGCCAAAGTTTTTTTTTTATTGAACCACAAAAATAGATGCCTGAAAGCACTGAAAATGGTATGTTTAGAGTACTACAAATACAGAACAGCAGCCCATACAGCAGTGGAAAAATACAACTAAAAGCTATAAGCAAGTGCAGGAAAAACAATATGTAGCACATAAATCTTTGAGAATGCAATGAACACAAGGAATACAAGTGCAAAGTAATACTTAATTTTGTTTTTCTTGCTAAGAATGACTTCAGATGCAAGCAAAATCTAAGTCTCTACTGTTGGTCAGCAAGCAATGAGCAATTCTGAATAACTAGGTAGGTTGGGGAAAAACAAGCAGTGTGGCTAGAGAGGCATACAGTCAAAGGCATTATTGGAGCTCTACTTTAACTTAAGCACAAACTGGAGCAGAGACAATTCTCTCACTATTGACTTTCTACTACAGTTTAAGGCACCAGACTATGCAGAAATTTACCAGTTTAACACTTTTTTTTGGAAAAACAAAAACACAATAATAAATTACTAAGACTCCAAATCTCACAGGAGTACACAGTTCTACCACAACTGTGAATTAAGCTACAAGACTGTGGGGTCAACAGGGTTTAAAATACAAATGGATAGCTTTTACTAGTAATTCTTGTGAAAACAGAAGTGCAGAAATAACACAGCAATACAGTCTTCCCACAACGGCTAATAAAAATACAAGACTAAGGTCTCAGAACAAACTTAAAAATGTAACAGATGGACAGGAGCAGAAAAGTAATGTTGCTAAGTGCAACTCAAATACTTAAGCAGAATTGAAATGATTTAAAATAATGTAATTCATTATTTTTTTTTTTTTTAACAAAAAGCTAGATCTGATGTCAATCTTCACATATTCCTTGACAGTGGGTTTGGTTCCGAACCTCAGAACCGACTCTGCCATTATTTGTGCTCATGCATATCAAAAATGTTTGAGCTCAGCTCTACCCATAATGCTCATCACCAAATGACCCCAGATCTTGTTTGCCGCTTCTAAGTGCCAGACGCGTCACCTATGAGAGCAAAGCAGCTTCACTTCTGTAAGTTACTTCTTCTTTTTGCTTCCTTTTCTAAAGACTTGTTAGTTTTCTTCTATCTCCCCCTTCCCTTCCGCAAAGCAGAGAACTGAAAATGAGAGGAAGACAGAGACACACAAAAACATGCTGAAAAAGAGGGTGAATAGGGATATGAAGGTAAGCATCTTTCATATCCAAGGATACCTGAAAAATCTGGGGTAATAAGAGGAAACAGAGTTTGAAGAGTAAGTATACAAAAATAAAACTTTAAGAAAGGTGTTGAACCAGGAGAGATCCAAAATAGGTCTCCAACTGTCCTCCTTTTGAGGAACCAGGAACATCCTGGAATAAAAAAATGCTTTCCACTTGGGAAGGGGGTGGGGCACGGATTGAATAGTTCCTTGGTTCACCAGAGACCCTACAACTTCTGGGAAATGAGGAAGTTGCACTATAGGTTGAGAAATCTTTGAAAAAAAGAGGTAGAGATTTCCATACCATGAAGTATCCCTGAAAGATGATAGAAAGAACCCAAGAGCTTGAAGTGATGAGTTGCCAATTTCAACGACAGAGGGACAAAAGAACATGGTCTAAACTGTGTGTAGGGGTGCAGTTGTCAAACAGAAGTAGGCTTATCAGATAAAGGAGGCTTCTTGGCCACATAAATCTGAGAAGCCTTAGTAGAAGGAGCCCGCCTCTTACTCTTCCTTCTCTTAGAGGCCTGGTGGGGTTGCCTGCAAATTTTGAAGGATAATTCCTCTGGAACCAAGGGGATAGGAGAGACAAAAATGTTTATGGTCCTGCAAGGGTTTGCCTTTCTCTTGATGAGACTTGAACACATTAGCAGCCATCCCAAAAAGATGTTTATTATCCAAAGGAGCATCCAACAACTTGGCATTAATGTCCTCTGGTAGAGACAGGAGACCAAGCCAAGAACAACACCTCAGAGCAAACACAAAAGCCACAGCCCTAGAAGAGGGGTCAGCAGCAAGCCACTTGAGAAGTAGAACCTAAAACGTAAAGGCAGAAGATTTGCCTTCAGAATAAGGCAGGTCAGAAATAACCTCACAAATCTGAGAAATCAAGGCAAGAGCATACCTGGTCATGTGGATCTGATAATCAACACCACAAAAGGCCAAAGTAGTAGCAGTGTAAACTTTTTTACCAGTACTCTCCATTGCATTACTATCTTTATCAGAAGGCAAAAGTTTGGAAGAGGGCAGATGTTTAGAAGGTTTGTCAGAAGAGATCAACACCACAGCAGAATCAGCAGGAGAACATTTAAATAAAAATTGACAATCCTCAGGATCCTTATAGAACCTATCTGGTTTCTTAGAAGCAGGAGTCTGAGAATTAGGAGACTTGGAAGCAGCAATGAAAGTATCTAAACAAGGCAGCCAACACAAGAGGAACTGCCAATTGTATAACCGTATCCACCTGAAGCAACCCTCTTCTCTGAATATCAGACACTTCAGAAGAACCACAGTTAGTTTTCCAGCATCCTAGCAAATGTGTCCCCAAAGGGCAATCCCTTGAAAGGGGACTCGAGGCTAGCAGATTCTCCTTCATCAGAACCACAAGTCAAAGGCAAAGACATCTGTGAAGAATAGGACAAAGACCCCTCATCAGACACTGTATCCTCATCCAAGGAATCCGATTCCTTAAGCTGTTTAGAAGGGGTGGAGGTCCAAGGAAGAGGAGGTACCAAAAAACCCACTGAGGAGGCTTTAGAGCCATTAAGGCAGAAAACAAACCCCGGAGTAAACTCTTGTCATTCCCTTTGAGGATCCACAGGATGGACTGAAACATGCTTCACTTTTTGTCTTTTCTTAGAAGGGACATCAGCCCTTACAAATACAGTAGGTTCTGACCCTTGGCGAGATTCGATAAGAGAACCTGGAACAACTTTTCTGATCAATATCTGTAGAATTCTTCTAAGACCCTCTGAGATAATTAACCTCGGTTCCCACTCGACATCCAGAGCAGACTCCTGCAAAGCCTTAGCGGACATGCAAAAAGATGGATCCATACCAGTCTCTGATGGGGTTGCAGCAGACAAATCAGACGTAGATGGCAAACAACCTATAGAGCTATTACCTCCTTCTAGAGGGATGTCCTGTGGTGGCTGGACAGCTAAAGAATTTGTCTGAGACTTCTTGGCCTTTTTTTTTTTTACCTATAGCAGGAGTATCTCTGGATTAAATGATTATGCCATGTTACCCTAGGCTGTTTAAGCTGTTGGTTTTTAAGATAAATGACCAAGGAAGACAAATGACTTCAGAGTGTCTTAGGCACAAATTTCTTACAGAAACTAGAAGAGGTATGGTCATGTGAAGCACTCAAAGGCAATGTTCATGATAATCCTATAATCCTTATAAGGAATCTGCCTCCCACACTGACATTTTTCCCTTCTTGGATGGCACGAACTCTAGATAGTAAAATAAAACATAAAAATCAAGAAAAATAAAAACAACCCCAACGAGGCACTTATCTGGTGTTGCTAAATATTCAGTACAGCAACAAGGCATTCAGACCAACTAGCAAAAATGGTGTTTGAACTGGTGGCAAAGAAGTTCTGAGTAGTTGCATCTATAAATCCCTTTTATGCCCTATGTTCTGTGTGGGGAACATGAATGTGATGTATGGTGCATACAAGATCTTTTGGGCTTTTACATACTTGCTGAACTTCTGGCTGCCCTGGGCGGGTGATCCCTTCTATGTAGAATACTGCAACAGTGATACAGAAGGACATGCATTCTTTATGTATGTGTCGGGCATATCCCACTTAGAAAAACAGAGTTGTGTAATTCACAATCAGAAAAGCAGTGTTGTGTGATATCTTACTGCAACAGTAGATGTCCTTCTCTTCACTGTTACATATTCATCACCTAAGGGATCTCGTGCCAGCAATAGCCCAACTTCCATCCAGTATACCAAAGCCTTTATATCTTCCCAGAGTCGTACATCACCAATATGCTCCCTGCCCAGGTGTAGGTCATAAAGATGACATATGCATGAAGGATACTCAGAAATTAAGCACCCAGGAGAACTAGAGCAACCCAAGGAGAAAGGAAAATATGGACAACCAGCAAGAAAGAGAAACAGAAGAGAAAATAGAGCAAGAAGGTAAAGACCCCCTCAGCCAGCAGTGAGCCCAAGAGAAGAAAGAAAAAGGCAGGAAGAAGGGTCTGAATACTGCAATAGTGAAGAGAATGACACCTACTGTTATGGTAAGATTTTGCACAACTGTACCATGTTCTTCCAATCTGTTATTGCAGTATTCATCACCTAAAAGAGAAGTACCAAAGCTACTGTAAACAATGGGAGGAAGAAGGCACAGAGGAATCCATAAACCCATGAAGGATAGCTTAGGCAAATCTTGCCCTGGCTCTAGAAATGACATCCAACTTGTAATGTTGAGAAAGTGTGGACAACGGACCAAGCAGCAGCTTCAAGGATGGATCTAGTACCTAAACCCTTGAAAAAAGCTCCAGAAGAATCTACTGTCCTTGTAGGATAAACTTGAACTGAAACAGACAGCTGTTTACCATGAGAAGAATAATAAAAGGAAATGACCTTGGAGAACCAGAAGAGAAAATTTGCTTAGAAACTGCCAAGCCCAATGTCTTGGAATGAAAAGAAACAAAAGGCTGCTCAGTTTTATGGATATCTTTTGTTTTATCCAAATAATACTTGAGCAGTCTTTGTAGATCCAAGGTGTGAATGACTTTCTCACTAGCAGAGTGTAGAGAAGGAAAAAAGAAGGGAGATAGAGACTAAGAGAACTCATTGACCACCTTGGGCATAAAAGAAGGATCAGTAAGCAGAGACATCCTGCCTGTATGGAAAATCATAAAGGGAGGAGATGCCATCAGAGCCTGAAGTTCAGATACTCTACTCTCTAAAGTAAGGGCAACCACAAAACAGTCTTCCAGATACAGTACTACACAGAAGAATAAGCAGGATCAAAAGCAGCCTGAGTCAATTTTTCAAGAACAAAACAAAAGTCCCAAGAGGGAGGAATATTTTTTTCTTGGGGTTCTACTATGAACAACACCTTCAAGGAATTGTTTGACCTCAAAATGTGAGACCAATGGTGGGTTCAAAGACATACAAGCCAAGACTGCTGACAAGTGAGCTTTAACAGAAGAATATGCCAAGTCAACATGGAGCAGTTCACACAAGTAAGAAAGGACTAAAGGGACCCCACTGAGAAGGGCACCTGGTGATCTTTGAAACAATAAACATAAAATCATTTACATTTAACCATATACAATTTTCTGGTAGTGGGTTTCCTGATTTCCTGTAGTACCCTAAGCACAACCTCAGAAAAGTTGTATTTGAGTGGGATCAAAATCTCATCACCAAAAGTGTCAGTTGAAGAGTGGATAAGTGAGGGTGAATGACAGACCTTTTGGTTTGTGTTGGAAGATCCATCCAGTGAGGTAGCTTGTGAAGACTGCACCTGTCTAGGTTAAATAGAAGGGGGAACCAGTGCTGTCTGGGCCAAGACAGACACCAACAAGATTCTTGCAGAGTTCTTCATCTTGTGTAGGACCCTATGAAGTAGGGGAAGATGAGGGTAAGTATACAGAAACATTCACTTCCAAGAAAAAGACATGGCATCCACCTTCCAAGTCGGATGACTTGGGACATTAGAACAGAAGCAAGGAAGTTGTTTGTTCAGAGGGAAGGCAAAAAGATCCACTTGAATACCCAGTGATGTACTATGTCCAGAAACACCTCACTGTGAAGCATAAATTCATGAGGTTGTGTCCTGGACTGCTCAGAGTCTGTCACAAGGTTGTGATCTGAAGGAATGTGAACCACCTGAAGATTTACCTGATGTCAGACAGACAAATTACAGGCCTGAAGGCCTAAGTCTGGAAAGAAGACATTGTGCCCCCCTGTTTGGTGATGTGCTACATAACTGTGGTGTTTGTAAAGACCTTTAAAAGGCCTGAAGACCAAATATAATGGAAGGTCTAAACAACAAGATATTAAGCACCCTCATTTCTTTTATGTTGATGTTGTCTGACCTCTGATGAGAAGACCAACCCTCAGATTGTTGGAAGAGGCTTCCCACACCAGATCCTAAGCTTCTGTGGACAACTTTTGAGTAGGGGAGAGAATCTGAAAATATAGCCCCCGAATTGAGGGAGATCTGCTGAATCCATTAGGGAAACTCAATTTTGAGGAATTAAGGGGCTTGGAAATTCCATAGGATGACCATGCTGGAGCCAAACTGCCTTCAGGTACCACTAAAGTTTCTTCATATGAAGCTTGGCAAAGGAAAGCATGGGAATGGTAGATACCATGAACCCCAGGACTCGGAAAAATCCCCTTGTTAGAAAGAGAGAAAGAAGCAGACAGTGGAAATAGGCTGTCAGAGACAGAACCTTGGTAGAAGGAAGGGAAGCCAACATCGGAATGATTTGTATTCTGCACCCCAAAAAAATGTGATCTTGAGATGGAGTCAGACTTAACTTTTGAAATTGATGGTGAATCCCAGACCGCGCAGAAGGAGAATGAAGTGTAGACCCTGAAAAAGCCTGGCCTGACAGGGAGCCTTGAAGGAGCAGGTCGTCCATCTATGGGAATATCTGGATACCCTGACATCAGCAAAAAGCTATGACAGGGCCAGACATTTGGTGAACACCCTTGGTGCCGTAGATAGTCCAAAGGGCAAAAAAGAGAACTGAAAATGAGAGGAAGAAACAGAGAAACTCAAACTTCCTGAAAATAGGGTGAATGGGAATATGAAGATATGTGGAGAAGCCCAAGTAGCTGCTGTGCAAATATCTAAGGAAACCTTGGAATGAAACACTGCAGATGCAGCTACTGCTCTGGTGGAGTGTGCCTTTGCACGACTTTGTAGAAGTAATTTGCTTTTATTATAAAGAAGTATAATACAGTCCTTAATCCACTTAGATAGGGTAACCTTGTGCACTGGTTTCCCTTTTGCCACTGAAGAAAGGAAACAATTGATCTGATTTTCTGAACTCTTTTGTCCTGGTTAAATAGAAGCAGAGTTGTCTGTTTACATCTAATAAATGGAGATAATATTGACTTTGTTAGTATGGTTGGGGAAGAAAACTGGAAGTTGAATAGTCCGGTTAAGGTTGGAGTCAGAAACTATAGACCGAAATGAAGGGTTAGTTCTCAAGGAGACCCTGTCTTTATGAAAAATGATATAAGGAGGTTTACAGCATAAAGCTTGAATCTCTGAAATTCTCCTAGCTGAGGTGATGGCCACCAGAAACAATGCTTTCCAAGAGAGGAATTTTAGACTGCATTTGTCTGAAGGTTCAAAAGGGGAATAAACTAAGGATTGGAGAACTAAATTTCGGTCCCAAGATGCTGATGGTTCCTTATATGGAGGCCTGAACATCATGGGTCCCTTCAAAAAGGCTTTGCAAAGTTTGAGACATCAAAGATGAGCCATTCAGATCCAAGGGAAAATTAAAGATAGGAGCTAGATGCACTTGAATGGTAGATGCTGAGGCCCCTGCTTCAAAAAGCGATGTCAAGAAGCCTAGAACTTTGACTGGAGCTAAATATGGATCAATATTAGATTTAGACATCCACATAGAAAATATGTCCCATTTGCTGAGATGCAATTTTCTTATGGAGGCTTTGTGACAAGCCAAAATGAATCATGGGACTAATGAATTAAGAGAGGAATGCCTGGCAATCATGGAAATTGGAGAAGCCATGCAGTGAGCTTGAGGATCTGTAGATATGGGTGAACCAATCTGTCCAGGTGAGACAACAGGTCCGGAGTTGGATCCAGGCTTAAAGGTTTCCGAACTAGATGAGGCCAAAGAAAGGGAGACCAGATTTGTCAAGACCAGAACGGGGCAATGAGGATTATTTTGTGCTTTCACCTGATGGCTTTTTTTAGAAATTGGGATACAAGAGGAATCAGGGGGGGGGGGGATGCATAGAGTAGACCGAGGGCCAGTTGTGGAGAAGAGCATCTCTTGGTGATTCCCACCTGGTGGGGGGATCAGGGTAAAGTAGTTGATGTACTTGTTCAGAGGGGAGGCATATAGGTTGCAGCAAGGCTGGCCCATTGGTGCAATATCTTTTCCACCACTGTTGGACTGAGAGACCACTCGTGAGGCATTAGGATACATCTGCTCAATCTGTCTGCAATCACTTTGGAGCTCCCTGAAATGTGCATCCCAAGAAGAAAGAAGTCTGATGAAATCACCCATTGTCAAATTGTGGGAGCTTCCTGACAGAGGGGATAGGACCTGGTTCCCCCTTGTTTGCTGATGTACCAGAGTACTGCCATGTTGTCTGGATAGCAACTGTCCCTGAGGGAAAAGCCAGGTGGAATGCTTGCAGTGCTAACAGCACTGCCCTCATCTTCAGAACACTGATATGCAAACTGGCCTGGGGCCTTGGACAGTCTTTCCCAGATAATGCCCCCCATCCGGGATGCATCCATGGTCACTATGGCTTGGGGCTAAGAGTGGACAATGGGATGGCCAATCAAAATCTTGCTGGAGTGAAGCCATCTTTGTAGATCCTGCTTGCATTACTTACTAATAGTGATCAAATGAGACATTGGCTGGTCTAACATTGAGCATTGTGACGCTAGAAGCCACTGAAGGATTCATGTGTGATATCTCGCTAGTGGGACTAGAGTGATAGCAGCTGCAATAGACCCAAGGGCTTGTAGGAGAAGCCTTTGTTGTTGCAGACAATCTGGCTGACCTGGCCTTTTATTCTTTGTAGTCTTTCTAAGGGTAGTGTTGCAATCCTCATGATCGTGTTTATCTTTACTCCTATCAACTAACTTTTGACATGGCTCCAACTTGGACTTTTCGTAGTTTACTGTAATGCCCATTTCAGAACAGAGATGGAGAGTAAAATCTCGAGCCTCTTCAAGAAGATGCCTGCTGCGAACGATAAGGAGCCAGTCATCTAGATATGGAAACACTTGGAATCCTTTCAGTCTGAGATGACCTGCCACCACTGCCATGCATTTGGTGAGCACTGGGGGCTGTGGTGAGACCAAAAGGCAGTGCTCTGAATTGATAGTGACCACCTCCCAGCCAGAAGCGCAAGTATCTTCTAGATCATTTGACCATTTTTATGTGGTAATAATGCATCCTAAAGATCTATATTGCACATCCTATTCTCTTTCCCCAAAAGGGGGAGGCTAGACTGAACCATGACCATCCAAAATTTGGTTTTCTGAACTGAATTGTTAAGCCTGCTGAGATCCAAGATTGTTCTCTGTCTTCTTTGGCACTAAAAAGAACCTTGAGTAAATTCTGGATCCTATTTAGTCTGGAAGGACTGCTTGGATAACTATTTTGTTGAGCAGTTTTTGAATTTCTAATACTGCTGCTTCCCTGTGACTGGGTGGAACGTCCAGGATTTTGGTCGTAGATATTGGTTGAACTAGAAAGGGAGTACTGTATCCTCTGGTTATAATCCTCTGCACCCAAAGGTCCTTCATTATTTTTAGCCAGGCATGTTGGTGCTGGGATAATCACCCCCGACTGCCTCCAGAGGATGGCGGTTGGGCCTCATTTCAGGAATGTTGATACGAGTTCCCAGAGAAAGAATCCCTGGAACCCTGATTTACGGGCCACCTCTGTCTCTTCCTCAGCATCTTCCATTACCTCCCCCTCTGCCCTGGGAGAAATCATTGCCACATGTGTCCTAGAAAGGCCCTTTGGACTTTTTAAATCATAGCCTCCCACTCTGCTGGTTCCTGGAATAAGGCCACTGTGGAGTGGAAAAATGTATGCCTACAGCAGAGTCTTCCCATCTTTCTCACTTTGGGACCAAATAGGGATGTTCTGTCAAACAGAGCATTGACGAAAGAAGACTTAAATGGCTCCACGAACTCACATAAGCACATCCGGGCATGTCTCCTGATAAGTATGCCTGAACTGGAAGCTCTTGTCTTCCCTTCAGCAGTAAGTGCAAATTAGCCTCAAGGACAAGTTGGATATTGATTCTAAGGTTGCGAGCTGAGAAGTTACTTTATCTCGGACTCTTTCAGCTACTGCTCCTGAAAGGGTATCTGAAAGTTCTTTTATCAGATCCCTTGCAGTTTGGTAGAATGTGCCATGTAATTCAAGGACCCAAGTCCGAAGTTCGATGAAATGTATATACACTACCCAAATCTATCCATAGCCCTAGATTCCTTATTAGGGGGATGGATAGTAGGACATGCATCAGCAAGTTCCCTTAGCCCAGTGTGGTTGATCCTTAGCAGCTGACAATATGCGGTCTGGTCTCTTAGTGATTGACTTGATAGTATCAGGCAACTTTCATGCCAACTGAGAGATTAGCTTGATGAGATTGTCAGTGGCAGGAGAAATCCAATAGATGGAGGGTTGGGCATGGAAAGCCTCAAGATACACTGATTCCTCTGAGGAAGGTTGGATGAAAGTGCAGCCAACCCTCTATTTCAAGATTTTTTCGGATGTCCCCGAAGGAAACATTATCAGGGGGAGACTTGGGGGAACCTTCCTTTCATCAAAATCAGTATCTTCCGTGAACGACTCCTCAGAGGAGTCCAAGTGCTTCCTCTTGCACTTTCTCTTTACAGTGACCTCTTCGGTGGGGTGCTCCAGAGAGGTATCAGAAGAGGACATAACCACAGTGGTTGAATCTTGAGCCTTCTGTACCCTCTTATCCCAGGGAAGAGGTTGGAGGAATCTCCAGTCGAGGTGAAAAGCCAGATGTCAACAGGGTATGCAAAGACTGACTGCCCACAATGGACAATGCTCTCTCCATGACCTGGAAGGCAGACCTCCCCATAGAGGGATGGGAGCCCGGAACTGAAAGACTCCTTTGGAACCGTGGTCCCACCCAACACTGAGCAGTCATTCTTAGAGGCAGAAGCCAGGGCAGAGCTTATGAATGCAGAGGCACCAAGGGGCATGGACAGCTCCAAAAAAAATGAAGATAAAACCATCCCCGTAGAACCTGCAAGAAGCTACCACCCCGAGAGGTCTCCGGGTCAGACATTTGAGATGCTCAGTGTAGCGATCAGTGCCGGAGAAGTAGCTCTAACCAGCACCAAAGCAGTCAATACCAAAATTGTTGACACCAGAGGCTCCAAAATCTCAGTGGGAGTTGGAGGAAGAAGCATTGAGGTGGTAGTGGACTCTCTTTCACTGGTGATGGCACTAAGAACTGAAGCCGAAGACAGTCATCTCACTGCAAGGAGCTGGTCAACATTCCTCATTATATCTGATTCAGTTAGGCTCCTGGTGGATTGGACAGAGGAAAGGGAGGGAGACCTGGGAGTACACCTCTGCAAGAAGGGGCTTGGGGCTCATCAGTAATCTACTGAAGGAGAATACCATGTCTATGGCATGTTACTTAAGGGCAACTCCTTTGGTTCCTGGGCTTTGGGTGTCAAAATAGCAGGAACTGATATTGTGGTTGGTGCCAAAGAGCTCGATGCAGAAGACAGCACTGATGGTTTATGGGGCCTTGGTTGTCTGTTCCGAAGATGCTGTCGGAACCATTGAAGATTTAGGTAATTTTGATGACCGTTCCAAGGAAACAGAACCAGATGAGGTCTCCTTTTTTACTTCTCCCTCTTAGTAGAGGAAGAAGTGGAAGGTGAACCAGCCTCCATTCTGGAGCCTGACAGTGACTCTTCAAACTTGGTTTTCAAAAGACCCTTTAGAATAAGTTTGCTCTTACAGTCGACTAGTGCCTATGCCTAAAACTATAACATACAACACAGTCTTCCTGTAAGTGTACAGCACCAAGACAATTGACACAATGAGTATGCCCATCCAAATTGGACATTTTTTCTATTGCACTTAAGACACCTCCTAACACCAGGGGTGCCTTTAGCTGGCTTGTCACATGCACCAATAGCAGAAGGGAAGGAGAACATGTTTAAATAAGGCACTTGTGGGATGTTGATGTCTAATGTAACAAATGTACCAGTTTCTATGTGGGGAAAACTTGAACTTTAAGAGAGCGTCTACTTGAGCACTTGGGCTATATTAGACATCGAGATCCAACAAGTGCCTTATTTAAACATGCTCATGATAATTTTGATCATTCTTTTAGTTTTACAACATTTTAATGGAAATGATAGAGGAGGGGATTTGAATAATATTATTGATAAAGCAGAAACTAAATGGATAGTGCTATTGTAAGCATATAAATGCCCTGGGTTAAATGGGTATGTTCCTTTAAAGCCTCTGCTTAGGAAATGTAAATTGCTTCATTGAATAATTGATTGCACTATATAAATCTATTGTTTTTTTGTACTTTGTCTGAAGAAGTGCCTCGTATTTGGGCATGAAACTAAACTATTTTTATTAAAGACTTGTGGATTTTAACACTGTGTTTGTTCCAGTGTCACCTGTTTTTCTTTTTTGGAATGATTTTGGACACTGGGACTTCATTGTTCCTGATACTACATTTATTCTGACTCCTCCTATATATCTAAGGCTCTTCCTTTTGTTATTCTATTCAAGTCAAATCTCTGTCTACTTCTGTTAGAACTCATTCTACTAGGTTTGTTGCCTCTTCTGGTGCCTTCTTCAAGGGGTTGAACACAATTCCATTCTTGAAGCTGCTTGCATGGTCTTCCATCCATATGTTTACTAAGCCATATAAGTTGGTTATGGTTTCTAGGGCCAGAGCAGGTTTTGCTAAACCGTTTTATGTAGGTTTGTTGAGGGCTCTTCTCAACCTTCCACCTCACATTCTGTTTCTTGAGGTTTTCTGCTCTCCCCTCTATGTAGATGAGTGCAACAGTGATACAGAAGGGTGTAGTACAGTTGTGTAAAGTCTTGGCGTAAAAGTAGATGTCCTTCTCGTCACTGTTGCAGTATTGGCTCCTTCCCTCCAACCCCCTTTTGTTTGGTCTTCATTTTGTTCCTTTTGGATATGCATGGAAGCTTTGTCCTGTGGAGACTGTTCTCTTCTGGGGCAGTTCATTTCTGGATAGTTGCATCCGTATGTCTCTTTTATGCCCTACATTTTGTGCTGGGAGCATGAATGTAATATATGGTGCATGCAAGATCTTTTAGGCTTTTGCATACTGGTTGAGTGTCGGGCTGCCCTGGGTGGGAAATCCCTTCTATG
>NC_056728.1:1266268384-1266335884 GCF_019279795.1 Protopterus annectens
ATATACACAATGTAGCAAGAATCCAAAACCCGAACGGAAAAGACCTCTGACTTGATAATGTTTAAGCGCTTTCGTTCTTTATTGTCTGAAGAACTTCATCAGAAATAAATAAGTCTAAGAAAAAAAGGCAATAAATAGTAGTACAGGATGCAATTAAATATGTACAGAGTGACCAGTAAACTGTGTACCTGAGATTTGAACATGCAACAAAAGTTGCGAATGAAATACCCAATCAGTCTGAGTAAGGGAGTGTAGAACAGTCATTCACTGCCTAGAAAAGACAAACCAATGGAAACGTTTTATTGAACACTAACGGCCAATACTGATAGTGATTAAAACAACGTATCTAGTTATGTTCTTCGTGTGAACTGACCAATCACCGTCTTTAAAAAAAAAACTACACAACTTAGTGGGTGTAGAGATCCATGCTGACCAATCAGTTTGAACAAGGAAGAGTAAAATATTCAATCCCTGCCTTGAAAAGGTGAACCAATAAAAACTTTTGGGCATTTGCCACTAACACTAAATGTGATGTGAATGACCTATCAAAATTCATCAAAAATGTGAAATGAACCAGTCTCTGTCCTGGAAAAATGGAATTAATTCCATGGAGAAGAAACGATGAGACTAATATCACACAGAAATCAGCCCTGTGTTGGGAAGAAAGGCACACCATAAAACATCAGAGTAAAGCATTAGATGTTGTCTCTTGGTTATGCAAAGGTGAGTAGAGGTCATCTGAGACAGTGTAGAGTGCAGAGTGCACCTTATGTTAAGACTTTCATTCAGACCTGGTGGGGATTCTGCATTTAATCATAACTGCCAATTTAATTCTTTAAACTCAAGCAGTGCATCTCTGTCCCCATAAAAGTCCTGTACTTGTTCCAGGACAAAGAAGTGGAAAGCTTCAAAGTGGTGACGTGGGTGTTCCTTGACCCTATCTGACAATTTTGTCGAGATTTTTCCTATATAAAAAGCAGAGCATAGAGTGCAGAACCCAACATATAAACAACCCAGCTGCTATTATAGTTGAAGGCATTTTGGCAGGAGACCTTAAATTTGCAATGCAAGAAAATGTACAAAACACTGGTGTGAATGTAATCACAAATAACACATTTGCCACAGGGAGGCATACCATGCTTTTGGGTCTGTGTGGAATGGGGAAGGAGGAATTATTGTGCTTTTTGCATGTAGTTCTGCGGGTTTTGATTCTTTTGAAACAGAAATTTAGCAGTCTACCTAAAACATTAGCCAGATATCGATTGCTGAGGATAATGCCCCAATTTTTGGTGAGGATCACTCTGATGGAGACCATGTCCTGGAAATGGGTAGTGGGAAACTGAGGGAAAAGTCTTGTTTTTTTTTCTCCGCTGTTAGTGCTCTTAAACCCATGTTTAAGAATAGAGGACACTTGGTGCTCCTAGCCCAGTTAATTTCAGCATAGAGCTGCTATACAAGATTTGCTGGGTAGTTCCTGTGTATAAACATGGAGCTAAGAGTAGCACATTCTGAGTGAAAAGCTAAGTCTTCACTAAATCTGGAAAGGCAGATGAATTGACCTTTCACCATGTTGACTTTTATATAGAAGGGTGCTGGCTCGTGAACTCGAAATTATTTTGATAGGTGTCTCTACGAAATAGAGTAGAATGGAATTGATTGATTGATGGGTCAATTGAGATCCACACATCGAGAAAGTGTGCAGATCGTCTATGCTGGACAATGTAAACGTAAGGAAAGAAATGCTGGCAGAGAGGTTTGCTAGGAAGATATCAAGAGCCTGTCTGGACCCTTTCCAAATTAAATGTATCCTCATGTAACGACGTTATAAGACAGTGTTCTGGAAACCTGGGAGAAGGGAGAGAACTTGGGTCTCCCATGCACTTAAAACCAGGTTCACATATGCTGGAGCCATCTTAGTGCTTATCGCTACCCCTTTCTCTTGCTGATAGATCTGCTGATTAAACTCAAAGTAGTTATTATGCAGGATGGGTCAGATGAGGTCACAAATGGTGTCAATGCGACCCAGGTTGAGTGCGATGGACCTAAGGAGGAAATCATTGGTGAAAGAAAGGCCTTCTAGGTGTGGGATGTTAGTATATAATGCTTCCACATCCACAGTGACTAACCGGTAGCTGTCCTGAGTTAACTTAAGGTGAAAGAGCGCATTGAGAAAAGCACAAGAGTCCTTCAGATAGTATGGGGTGCCTTGAACAATCGGATTAAGGATAGTCAAAGAACTGGGAGATTCTAGCTTTCCCAAACTAAGATATATAAATAAACTAGAAACTGACAAAAAAGGAAAAACCACACCGAGTCAAAGAAATTAATAAAGTAAGCGCTTTCGTTTACTTATAATCGGCAAACTACTAAGTAAACGAAAGCGCTTACTTTATTAATTTCTTTGACTCAGTGTGTTTTTTCCTTTTTTGTCAGTTTCTAGTTTTTTCTATCTTTGTCCTCTTTTTCGAGAGAGTGTGTCGGAATGGAGGATTGTGAGAGTACTTATGGATTTTGGGAATACCAAAGAACTTGCCTAAGCTGGGTTTGGGACTGTAATGAAGTGGTATTCTTCCTGGGAAATCTTGTTTTGCATTAACAAGTAAAACAATAATTCATCAGTTTTGGCAAAACTGCAATTAACATATTGTAAATTTAACGTTCCTATAAAAATCATTATTCATAGGTTCATAGGTTCATACTAGGCTACCTGCCCTGAGGCAATTATAAGCCTAGCCCAATTCTGTATGGCTTATGCCACCCCTTGATTTGAGTATGCTGTGCCTCTGTCTAATAGTGACACTGGAGTAATCCCTGGGACAAACCTATGATCCCCCATCCACCTATCGAGATTCTTCTTGAAGAGATTCAGTGAGGTGCTGTGCCTCACATGAACTGGAATTCTATTCCAGAGTGAAGGGAGCCTCTGGGTTATGAACCTGTCCCTCCAGCAAGTTCTATTTATTTCTGTGCTGAGGTTCAAGTCCCTCGAGCGTGTGGCTCTAAGGGATTTAGATTTCCTGAGGTGGAGCATGTCCATTAATACTGGATTTGACATAGCTTTGTATGGCAGGCATAGATCGCCTCGAAGTAGGTGGTATGCAGCTGAGTAGAGCTGGAGTTTTTTTAAACAAGCAGCATATGGCATCTGTTTGAGACCCTTGGTCCTCTTGGTGAGATACTTTTGGGGTCTTTCTAATTGCTGCAGGTGTCGGGTAAAGTACATCCCAAAAGGGGCATTGTATTCTATGATGGGCCTGATGAGGGATGAATAAAGGGGCACGATTACCTCTCTTGATCTAGATGTGAAACCCTTTGAGATGAGGTGGGCTATGTAGAAGGTCTTTCTGTGGTTTTCAAAGGAGAGATTGCTATCAACTTGGGTCCCCAGGTCCCTAATACCTTTCTCTGTACTTAATGGGTTTCCGCCTATGTGGTAATTTGTGGGCACGTTGTTTTTGCCAAAGGGTATGACTATACAATTTTTGGCATTTAGCTTTAAACCATGGTGCTGGCACCAGTTACCTGTCTCTGTGAGACCTTTTTGAAGGATGTTTGTGTCAGCTGGAGAGTTGATTATGGCGCCCAGTTTGCAGTCGTCTGCGAACTTGATGAGCCATAGTCCACCCACGTTTGCCTGTACCTCGGAAAAGTATATACTGAACAAGAGTGGTCCCAGGACAGAACCCTGTGGGATGCCACTTGTGACCAGTTTCGAGTCTGACATGGCTCCAGCAACTCTCACTCTGTGGGTTCTGTCTTTGAGCCAGTTTGCGACCCATCTTGTGACATAAGCTATCCAGCTTAAATATAAATGCCTATCTGTGATGCCCGAGTGGGGTATTGTGTCAAATGCCTTTGCAAGGTCCAGATAGGCTGTGTGGACTACCTTCCCTTCATCTATGGCTTTGGTGACTGTTTTGAAGAAGTCAACCAGGTTCAAAAGGCAGGATCTGCCCTTGACAAAGCTGAACTGGGTAGGATCTAGTGTCTGTAGGTCCCCAATGTCTTTGTTTATGAGCTCCATGATGATCCTCTCCATAGCCTTGCAGACTAAGCTAGTCAGGCTTATGGGGGGATAGTTTCCAGGGTCCATAGAGGCTCCCCCTTTGTGGAGTGGGACCACTGTTGCTGTACGCCATTCTGTGGGCACATAACCTGTAGTGAGGCTGAGATTGTATAGCTGTTTTATTTGAGGGATTAGTTCCTCTTGGAGTTCATGTAGGACGCAACCTGGGACGCTATCTGGTCCCATGGAAGCAGTGTTTTTTGCTTTGGAGAGGGCAGTCTTCACCTGAGCATCAGAGATGTTTGGGAGGCAGCCCTCTGCTGGGATAGATACTTGCTCTTTTTGGGGGTGGAGAAGTTTGCAATGAACCTGTCTACCAGGATATTGGCGATGTCTGTGGGTTCAGTGTATTTTTTGTCGTTTAGAATCAACTCGGAACAAGTCTGGGAGTTGCATCCCAGGTTTCTAACATAACTGAAAAAGCCTTATGATTGTCTTTGGTGTCCTGTGCAATTTTTCTCTCGAAGCTGGCCTTGGAGGATTTTATGAGGGATCGTAATTTTTGCTAGTACTGATCAGAGATGCCTTCCCTATTAGGGATTTTGCTCTATCATGTAGTAGCTTCCTCCTTCTGTTGTACAGTTTATTTATGGCAGGGGTCCACCAGACTGGACGCCTGCCTTTGGATGATTGGGTCTTGGTTTTGTTTGGGATAGCATGATCCATGCATTCCTGGAGATGTCCGTAGAATGCATTTATATAGGATTCTGCAGTTTGGGCCGTAGTTTCCACTGGCCCTGGGGCCTTGAAGGATTCCACTTCAGTTTTGAGAAGTGAGAAGTTCGCTTTTGAGAAGTTTTTCACTGTGGTTTTCTGGGCTGGGGGTGGGGTCGGGATGTGGACATCCAGTGAAATTAATTTATGGTCTGATCTTACCAATGAGGGATATACTTCTGGTGTGGAGCATAGAGTCCCCATGTTGGTAATGATCAGGTCTAGTATGTTGTCCCCTCTTGTGGGAGTGGTGACTAGTTGTTCCATAGCATTTGAGTTTATAATTTCCAGGAACCTTTGGGCTAAGGTGCTGGGGCTTTAGTGCTCCCAGTCAATGTTTGGGTAGTTGAAGTCGCCCAATATAATGGTGTTCGGAGAGATCTTCATGTTCTCCAATGTTTTCAGGAAAGCCGAGTGGGATTCCTGACTTTGAGAGGGTGGTCTGTAGGATGCTATAAACTGAAAGGCAGTCTTGCCCACTGTTAGTTGCACATGGATGGTCTCCGATACTTCATGCAATGCCATTAACCTGGAGGTGTGGATATCCTTGATAAATATGGAAACTCCCCCTCCTTTTGTGGTTCGGTCCGGGTTTTGGGGCCGAAAAGCATGATATGAGGTATAGCCTGGTAGTGCTGGGGTGCTCTCTGGAGCCTTGAACCAGGTTTCTGTCACTGCACAGATATCCATGTTCTCCATACTGAGGAGAGCTTTGAGTGCGTGCATCTTGAGGTTAAGACTTCTGGCATTTAGCAGTATTACCCTTAGTTTCTTGTTCCTTGTGCTGTCTATGGGGGTGGGTTTGACTTTTGAGATTGCGTAAAAAAGGCACTATGGGGGTGGCAAGAGCCTTTGCCAATATCTGAAAGTCCAGTGGTGACAGGTGCAAGCCATCCCTAGCGAAGCGACGTGGCTTGTCGAGCATGTCATCCCAGGCTGACAGACACTGGATCCCCTTTGAATGACACCAAAATTTTAGCCAATTGTTAAAATCGATCATTTTGTCTTTGTACTGTGGCATCATTCTAGGTGAGGGTAAGATGCTGCTCAAGGTCAGGGTCATACCAGCCTGGGCTACATGATCAGAGAGCTCCTCTATGTCTCTTTCATGTAGTCCAGGGAGGTATGTCTCAGGTCATTCACACCAGCATGTACAATGACTGAGTCATATTTGTATTTGCTTTGGAGTGACCCGAGTGCTTGCGTTGTGGCGGATCCTAGCACCCGACAGGCAGCTCACCGTGACCTTCTCTTTATTCAGCCTGGTGAGCGGGACGTCAGTGTGTCTGACAATAGAGTCACCTATTACAAGAGTATCAGGTGTGTTATTCAGCCTTAAGGGCTGTGGCTGCTTGGCACACTGACTTTGTTGGCTATGTGTTGTGCGTGTTTTGTTTTGAGGTAGCGTTTGCTTGGATGTCTGCTTTGGAGGTTTCTGTTGCTTAGGTAGATTTTTATTTAGAGCCTCCGAGTATGTTTTTGTGTATTTATGTGTTTGGTTCGCTGATGTGGTGGGACTATGTGATACTGGAATTGTGTTGTGTGAGGTTACCTTCTCCTCCTGACTGGTTACACCAGTTTTGAGATGAGAGAGCTCAGCCTCCAGTTTGGCTAAATAGTTGCATCTCTCACATATATTTGAACCTGTTTGGAGGAGGAGAGGGTTGTCCATGTACATGAGACAGTTGTAACATTGCCTCAAAATTCCCAGATTCACCAGCTGGACTGGAAAGGAAACCATTGACTGACCTTTGGACATGCTAGTGTAATATAGGGAAACTGAATTTAAGACGGACCAATAGAGGACAGGGTATTTGTAGAGAGTATAAAAGTAAGTAGTGCTTATGATTTAATAGTGCTAACTTGTAGGATTACTTAATTGGACCAGTGAAGGGCCTTAAAATGAGAATATGGTGTTTAAATTGAGAGATAGAGCAGTTCTAAGGGAAAAAGTGAAGAGCAGACTTTGTGGAGCCAGAAATAGTTTAAACCCAATTAGGCGGCGCTGCCCGCTGTTGCGCTATGCACAAAACCGCTCAAAAGACCCAAAATGGCCAATAAAACTACAGTTTCAAGTCAGTAACCACTCCCACAGGGGCAGGCAGGCTGCTCAATGTTTTTCACTGCCACTGATCAACAGAGAGACTTCCCTTTAGCCCAAGCAAAAAATGGCCTCACAGAAACTTACAAACAGTTCAAGAACAGCAAGCCTGTAACTGAACTTTTTTAAATCTCAGAAAAGTGGGAAAAAGCAAGATTTTTTTGTTTTTTCAGAGATAGCAGAGGTTCACAAGTATCAACAAGTTATAACAGTGCAGTAAATGACCCCACACAAGAGTGCTAGGCCAAAGACAGATAAAATGCAAGTTTTGAGAAAAAAACGATTTTAAAAATAAGTGCAAACAGGAAATTCAGTAAATTATTGTTCAAAGAAGCTTCCAAAATAGCAATATAGGCTGTTTGATCCATGACTACTGTCCCTGTGCCTTTATCAGCTTTCAAAATTCTTAAAGTCTTGTCATTACTGAGTTCAGTTAGAGCTGTCGATTCAGCCTTAGAGAAGTTGATGCTTAATAGAGTTGTTGGTTTTCCAAATACCATGGTTTTGTCATATATATATATATATATATATATATATATATATATATATATATATGTGTGTGTGTGTGTGTGTGTGTGTCACATATATATAGATACATATAGATAAGATTTTATATTTTTCATCATATATTGGGATTGCTACATTGATGCAATCTCTTTTATATGGATTGCAGTTTGCATTCCCATAATATAACAAGGCCTACATATGATAATTTACCTACTTTGTGACTCTGAGTAAGTTACTTAAGCAGACTGTGCTTCTGCATTACCCCGAAATGGGACATTTGTATTCATTGTGCTTCCCTTGTTAAACAAATTAAAATATCATTGGCATTCTTGATTTAAGATGCTTCATCTGGGGATTAGAACCTCCACTTGCAGGGATGTGATCACTGTATACTAGAACTAGACATCATAATCATTGGGAAGTATGTTTCAAGGGAAACATCCCCAGACAAGCCTTTTGATTAAAGATCATAATTCATACAGAGAAATTGTGGATAGGTCATGGAAGTGGAAAGGGAACATCGCCACTGCAAAAGATGCTGTCTTGATTTGTGATGAGATGCAGCTGTCCAGATGGTTTCATTTTCCAGACTGCAATGAAAATCGATTAACCGCATATCAATGAGCAGGTTGGTTAGCATTTTTTCCATCATAAAATAAACCCATGGGTTATGCAGACTTACCCCGTTTTTTTTTAATTGTAGTAGTTATGGCTGTGCTGCATAGCTATCTAAATGTGGTTCAAAGTATATAAATAGTCTGAAACTGAAACTCTGACATTGTGAGGGAAGTGAGTATCCTGAAGAGAAAAATTATTCCTGGACTGTATATCTTAGAACATTGTTCAGGAGTGTAGTGTTAGATGAAAATCACAAGGATCGTTGCTGCAGGAATTGTGCATACACATTTTGAATACTGCCAGATGTAGATGTCAGTATTTGGTCTGTTAATTTGTATATTCCAGTGCCTTATTTTTCCCTAATAAAAGTTAAGTGACAACATACTATTTAGTATTGTATAGTTTTGGAGAGTTTTTCTTTTCTTTCACAGCATGTGGTCATTACATCCATATCCCTGACCCGGAAACTGTAGTAGCTCTGCCACAAGGTTCACCTCTGCAAAAGTTTAGACTGAGAAAGTTGTAATTTTAAAGAAAGAGAGACTAGTTCCAATTATGTATTTGTTTGTTGCTTACAGGCATGTATAGTGCCTCTACAATCCATATCAGTGATCATTCATCTTACAAAAAATATGAATTATTCAGCAGAATACTTTGTCTTCATGCACAGCTTACATACTCACTGAAAGAGAGCCACATTCTGTGTTCTTGTCTGATGTTTGCCGAATGAAAAGGGAAAGAAGAATGTCTACAGTTATGCATTTCAGTTCTGTGTCCACCTGCAACAAGCCGTATCAGTATAGCTGTGATTAGTTTTGGCTGTCACATCTTATATGTATAAAGGAACTGGAGGACATAATGGTCACAGTAATGGAATTCAAATTGGCGTTGTCATTCACGTCTAACCTAATTTAGAAAAAAAATGAATGCATCTTTACTGTGGTTAGAACAGAAATGTGATCTTCTATCAGTATTTAAAAAAAAATAGAATCTCTGCAAGAGAAGAAAATGTACCCAAATAACTCCGCTAACAGCTTTAGTCAAGTGACCTACAGATCACCAGGTGAACTGAGTGAGATGGGTTACTAAGAGTAACTGATATCAAGGTTTTTACCTTGCATAGTAACAGCACATGGTTTGTTTAGTCATGCCCTTTTGCAGTGGCTGGTGTTCGGAAATCATACTAATGAGCAGTCATATGTCTCATTTCTGTGTTCTAATTTCCATTCATTAAGTCAGAAGATGTGCTGTAATTTTTTTTAACCGAGTTGTTGCAATAATGAAATAATTATGCCACGAATTATCTATGTCTAGATTTTTTTCAGTTTTAAAATCAGATTTATATGTATTTTATAATAAGTGTGTTGAAAGGAGTTTTGTGCCCATTGTTTTTACAAAGTGCATTGTCAGTACTGAAAGGATATCCACATATACCATTAATCAGAATGACCAGCAGATTTAAGGAAACAAACTAAAGAAACACTTAAAACCTCATCTTTGAAATAACAATGTTTTCACAACTTAAATATAGTCCCCAGTCTTTAGAAGGCAAATCTTTTCTCTTCTCAGACCATAATGTTTCTGGGATTGGGCACACAACCTGTGAAATTTATTTTCTTTAGGAGAAGATCTAAATAATTTTGAAAGGTATTTTAAAAGTGCTTTTCACTGTGTTTTAGTGAAAAAAAGGTGACTTTTAAAGACTTCAGTTATCGGCTTTTGCTGCCTGTTTTACCTGTGAAAAGGCATGATTTTCAGCGTGACCATAGAACAAACTACTGGTCTCATGGTTGGTTCTTCTTCCAGCCACAAAAATAAATAGTTAAACAGCCTTTGCCACCACAGCAGGCTAGTAATTTGCCACAGGTGGGTGACAGTGTTGTGGCCATAACTAGTTCCTCATATCCCTCATCTTTTACCCTGGATCCATCTGGTGCACCCCCCACAGCCACCATAGACTGAGGGTTAGCCATGTCCCCTGTGGTTGTTAGGGTCCCCCTCAATGGGCAAGGGAGACATGTTTGGTCTGAATATTGTGCCCATCCTTGGGGAAGCCACAGCCATTAATAATACTGTTGGCCCCGTTTTTCCTGTCAAAAAGAAACAAAAGCAAACCTACATTTACTCCTCCTCATATTTATTTAGACAAGAACAGTTTACTGGGTCTGGCACATGGTTTAATTCATGCTATGCTCCTCCTTATAAGGTGATTTCTGGTAAAAGAAAGAAGGGGGTACCTCTTTGCTTAAATAGACTAAATTTTCTGAATCTGATCAGGAAGATGAAGGGACAGATACAGGGGTTTCTCAGTCCCTCAGAAAATACTATGCGCTGTTACAGAAGGAATTTCCAGAATTTTCCACTACCTGCAATTTTCTTGATAGCCTTGTGTCCCTAAAAAGGGCAGATAGAATTTATAAAGATCTTCCTTATCACTGTTGGGAGTATTCTTTATACTTGGAGTTTCCTACTGAGGGTAGCCTAATGTCCACGGCCAGCATACCAAACCCTTTGCACTTTCCCGGTGTTGTACGTCAGATATATGTATTATGTGCAAGGGGTGAGATACATATGTGATGTACAGATGTCTAGTCCTCTGAACTTCTTTTCCACCAGTCCAAATACTACTACCGAATTTGGTCTGTATGCCATTCACTCAGCTGGTTCTTTTACTAAACCTAACACAGATAATATCCAATTGGGGTCCATTCCTTTTCATCCTGATTTTGTGTTCATGTCATCCAGGAAGGGGAAATGTGAGTGTGGGATGTAGATTCCCCATAAAGACAGACACAAGAAGTGCCTTTTTGCTTGGGTGCTACCCATGACCAAACTCAGTGTGATATCTGTCAGGCTGTTGTCCCTAATACGCTCTGCAGTCATTTGTCTTCCCTCTGTACTTATCTGGAAAACCAACATCTGAAATTACTGACACCCAGGTTACTATGAATCCACCTGCCCTGAAGTTCAGCTGCCTTTTAAGAAAAAAACTAAAGCAGCACATACTGAATCTGCTGCTGTCCAGCCTCCTCTGGGCATCTCTCTCTGTTCGGTTGGATGAAGAACCTGAAGACCAGCCAGTGATGATGCTGGCTCCCCCCTTCCACAGCCCAGTTGGAGACCGGCATGGAACTACCTACTCTCACTTCCAGTGAAGGCTGTACATACGTTTGGTACAGACATTGAGGGTGAACCACAGCTGATTATAATGGAAGAGCTTAGGGGGTTTCCTCAATTTTTAGAGAAGATGTGCCTCGTACCCTCACATTTTTTGAACAATTTTATTAAATTATTACTTAAGACATAGGCAAACTTACATTAACAGAAAAGAAAACAAACAAATTGTAATGTTTTTCAATTTAAATACAATGTCCATTATTCATATTTTATTTGTTACTATCATCAGTCCAACATTGCAAAAAATTGCTGAATTCCTGCCATCTCTTAAACTTCATTCCTCCTCCCGAACATTATTATCCATGCATTGTTCCCACAATTTCCATTTACTTCTATGTAATTTTCTCCATCCCTTTTCTAAAGATCCCTCTTCCAATTCTTTTACCTTTTTTTATAATATTCAATACTTCAGATACAGTTGGTGTTGACTTTGATTTCCATTTTTTAATAATTGCTTTTTGGCAGCCATCAGAATTAAACTTGAGGCCTTACTATGTTGTATCCCAGCTCAAAAGAATCATTTCCTTGCTTACAGCCATTTGTTCACCCAGAATTTTTGCTGGAGTACTGTGTAGGGAATTTTTTAAATCTGCCAACTCATTACACTCCCAAAACATATGTCCCCAGATAATTTCTTCTCCATCACATTTCAACATTTGCTATCTACCAACGAAAGCTTCTTTGAAGTCTGCTTGGGGTATAAAAATACCTATGCAAATACTTCCAAGTAAAGACCCTAAACCTTTTGGACTTGGTTGCGTACTTGGGAACCATACACACGTTTTCCTATTGTTTCCTTGTAAATTGCTTTTCCAGTCTCTCTCCCTAATCTTTTCTACCTTTTTCTGACTGATTTTTCTAGTTATCCTGCAATAATTTATATGCCCTACTAATTATCAATTTTATAGCAGCTGCTTCTGTTCTAGATTCAACTAAAAAAAACTCTGTACTTGCGTATTATCGCAGCCATATTCTAAACGACTTACTCCGGCAGCCCTTCAAGCTATTGTTTTAAACTGCATGCTTCTTCATCCTCTCTTTTTTTTTGGGGGGGAGAGTACATATGTATTTTTTATTAAGTTATTATTAATAGTAAATGCTTCAGTTGTCCGACATCAATTTTCCATATTGTAGCAGAATGTAATGATGTTTACCTCATATTTTTCTGGTTTTCCTAATAAAGTGTTTGGTTTTCTGGCAGTCGTTGAGGACTGAAGTGCCTAAGTAATAACATACCTTTGAATGTAGACTTCATATCAAAAATGCATGCCAACACATACTATGTTATTCTAGCAGCTATCTGAAGCTGGGTCTAAAAGGTCCTCACCCTCTAAGTAACACAGCCACCACAGCTTTTTTCCAAGATGTTGGTGCTTCCCTTCCTGTAAAATACTGTTAAACAAAATCTTCCAGATCTTTATCACTTTCTTCCCTCCTAATTTCCAAACCTAACCAGGAATACCATCTTTTCCTGGAGACTTTCCAGAAGATTGATTCTACGTCACTGTTTTTTATCTCATCACCTCCTCTCTTAACTGTAAGTTTTTGAGGGTCATCTACTTCTAACCTTAGCATCATTCTCTTCCATAAATATTTCCAGTTGTACTCTTTCTTGATTTCCACATTTCTGTGCTTTATACAAATTTTCATAAAATTTCCAGAATATCTCAAAAACCTCTACAGGATCTCTGGCTATTTTTTCTTGTTCTAGGTTTCCTAAGTTTGGCGGCAACCCTTTCGACATTCTGTTGCTGAAGTCATTGTGCTAAAAGTTTTTTGTTCTCTGGAGTTTTTATCAAAAAATTGTTGCTTAACTACAGTCTTTCTAAACTCATGCATATTATCCAGATACTGCCTTATCTTCTCTTCAGCACTCTGCATTTGCTCCTTCTCCTCTTGTTCTGAGAGATTCCCTTTATTCTGCAGTACTTTGACTTTGTCAGCCCCTCTAAGTAATTTCTATTACTTATAACCAAAAAGAAAGCACCCAAATCCAGGAACCTGCCTTTCTATCTGTTTACTCGTTGTACCTGCCTTTCTATCTGTTTACTCATTGTACCTGCCTTTCTATCTGTTTACTCATTGTACCTGCCTTTCTATCTGTTTACTACTTTCTATTACTTCTTAACCATATCTGTTTCTCTTTTATTTGGACTATATTTTTAAACTCCATTTTCATTTTATCCCCGTCACTAACTATAACTTCTGAAGACATTTCAATCTTTCCTAATAATTGTCAAATAATTTCCACTACCCATTCCTTAAATTCCTGTCTTTTTAACAGGTAGGTGGAAAAGAGCCAGTGTCTTATTTCTACTTTATTACCCTGCATTATATCTTAGTTTCTTTGGTGTGTGATCAGAAATAGTTATTGAATGTGTGCCAAAGCTTTCAATTAAATGTACATGTTCCTGTGATAGTCTAGCCCAGTTATTGTACCTTGAGGAGTAATTTGTAAACTCTGTCCAAGTTCCTACTACTAAATTCACATCTTCAGTGCCAAATATCTTCATAAACGTCTTCAGAAATCTACCCTCTTTTATTATAGTCCCCCTTCTAGGGTCCCCCTGATACCCTCCCAAATCAAATTTCAGTTTTCACCTATGTGTCTGGTACCCTTATTGAATCAAGACATGTCTCTGACCCTGTGAGATTTATCAAGCCAAGATGTTCCTGTAAGAAAAAAACAAACAAACCTGGGTTTCTGTCGCTAAGGATCCACACTAAGAGTGGCAGGACTTTACCCAAGGACTGTTTAATGACATTATGGCTCTGAAAGCACCACAGGGTTTGTCTGTCCTTGTGTCTGCTGCCCCTTGGCCATTCACCCCATCTATGAGAACAAGGGATTCTGCTTCTTCTAAGGCGTTCTACTCTGATGAAGAATCCTTTGCATATTCCTGTCAGATGCGCTCTCCTTCAGCATTAGAGTCTGATGAAGAAAAATGATTTATCCCTAATCCTACCTTTAGTGGTTCATATAATGGAACACAACATGGGATTGTTCATAAATATCAGATGCTCAAAAGAGGTACTATGAACTTTCACAAATGGACTCACCCAGACCATATGCAGTCCCTCCACTCTTTGATGCCTTGTTGGACTCTTACAGCAGCTTCTCAGTTTTCTGACTGTCAACCTCCAGCCCCTAAGAAGCCAGACTGATTTTGTAAAGTATGTGAAGATCATAAATATTTGTATAAAGCCCATCAGCTGATCCTGCTGTGGTTTCCATGTCCACTGAAAAGAAATCCAAATGTCTTTCCTCTTCCAAGCTTCTACCTTCTGACAAGGACGGGCATATGGAGAGGTATGGAGAAAAGCATATATTTCTGCTACTTTGGCTTTTAGGGCCATTAATTATTAGACCCCCAGTGACTAGATATGTCCTGGCTCTTCTGTCTTAGATTGGGGAGGGGGGTCTGGCATGCTAATGCACTGATGCAGACAGTGAAACTTCTACCCTCTCTACTGTGCGCTGCCTCTCAGGTAGCTGGCCATTCCATTAAATGCAGTTATGATGCAGCTGATGCCTCCTGTAGGGCAGCTGCATCTGGTTCTGTCATGAGAAGATACTCCTGGTTGCACTTACAGGCTTTACATAAAGAAATTAAAGCCATTTTTTCTTTTGAGTGCACATAAACTTTAGTGCTAGCTGTAGAGCAGCATGAAAAGAAGCAGGCTAAGAGTACAAGATATTTTATCAGATTTCTATCAGCATTATCTGGTACTTATTTTAATGTTCAGATACAGTTGTGTATTTACTGTATTCTCGTTTACTTCAACAATACTCAGAATATTCAAAATTGGATGGAAAAACTAAATCAAGTGCTTTTATACTGCAGGAAGCATGTTCTGCACAAATATTAGTATAATAAATGCTTTTTTAGATATAGGCAGTTCGACGAGGAAAATTAATTTTTGTTCATATTTAATAAAACTAAGTATCCTTATAGCAATACGAGTACTGTGAGTACAAGTTATTCAGCATATAAAACTTTGAGTCCTGTTTCATGTCCATAAATTTTCAACTGTTTTGCTGATTAATGAAGAGAAATAGGGCAGGATTCACGAAGGCTTGCACGGAGTCTAAGAGTAGTGTAAGACTCCATGCAGCCTTCGCGATCCAGGAACAGCCCAAAGTCCGTGTAAGAGACAAGCTAAAACGTCTCTTACATGGAGTGGGTGTGGATAAGCTAATCACCTCACTTGCAGCCGAATGGCATGCAAATGAGGATGATTAGCGATCCAAGAAGCCCAGAACAGCCCGTATAAGAGCTGATGTTCTTCATACCACATTGCTGCAGTCCTAACCCTTGGGTAGTCCGCTGTCCCAGTCGGCCCGAATACCAAAGTATATGGCTGACGTCGGTCAAGGCGCATTAGTCTGACGTCAGGACGTCAGGGTACAAATGCGCATGACCGACGTCATATCCTCAGTCTTTTTTGCCGCATGGTCCGATGCAGAAGCAGTTTGGCAAGTGCAGGTTGGCGTTCTGAGATTTTCCGAAGTCGGAGTTTCAGACTGAATCCAAATTGGCTAAGTACCCCGTTGGGGATTATTTTGGTTTTTTCTTGCCTCAGTATTTTACCGGATGTCAGAAAAAGTGAATAACTGTATTTCTTGTGGGAAACAGATACCTCATAGGGATTACCATACCTTGTGTATACCTTGCCTAGGGCCTGAGCACGACGTTGTTGGCTGTCGCTCTTGTGCTAGATTTAACAAACGCACTATAAAGAAGATTAGATTGTGCCAGGTTAGTTTTGGGAAGCGGTGTAATTATAAAATGCCGTCGGATGCTCCGGCCCGCTTCATCAAAAAGCGCAAGGACAAAACAGCAAAGCCTAGGCTGGAAGAACCGTCCGTCCCGGCCGTCGGTTCTTTAGAGGGCTCGGTGGAGCCAGGGGTTCAGCCAGAAATTTCTTTGGAATCCCAGGGAGAGACTTTATTACTGCCAGATGTGACCTCTCAGGAGGTAGGCCAGGCGGAAGGGGCTTCTCAGGTAGCTGTTCTTCCCTCCCTTCCTAAGGTGGTTAGGCCCTCCCCTGCTGTTTCCAAGGCTTCTCCCAGGGGCAGGCCAGGTTTTGTTTCAGGAGTTACCCCTAGTTCTTCAGGGTCTGTACCTAAGAAGCATATGCTTAAGATGGCAGAAGATTTGATTTCACTGATTAGAGGTTCTATGCCCCCTCCTGATAAGAGGCCTAGGGTGGAACCTGAGCTTGGGAGTTTTGAGCAGTGTTCGGATGCTTCTGAGTCTTGACTGAAAACTTGCAGGAGTATTCCCTTACTCTGATTCTGATGTAGATGATTCTACTCCTTCTGCTTCTCCTCCTGAGGATTTTTCATTTTCAGAGACTCTTCATTCCATGAGGGAGCATTTTAAATGGGAAGGTCAGGATTTCTCTGATTCCAGGAAAGGCTTAGGGAATTTTTGTTTCTACCCCAGCATAGGCCTTTAGCTATACCTCCTGTTCTAGATGTGGTAGAGGATGTTTTGCAGAGGCTTCTCTGAACCCTGACTCTTTGCCTCCTGCTCCAGTTAAACCGGATAGATATTATAGGGTGCCTGAAGCTCATAAGTATCTTTTAAGAGTCCTAGGGCAGACCCAGAAACTGTTTCACAGGGGCCTAAAGGTGTTAAGGCTTCTGTTGTTAAAAATCCTGTTCCTCCAGATAAAGAGGCTAGGGCTTTGGATAGATGGGGAAAGAAAGTGTATACTACTTCCACTTTGGCCATGAGAGCTTTGAATTGCCATTTTCACATGTTGAAATACCAAAATTATCTCCTTTCACAATTAAAGTCTAAGGTAGATGCTTTGGCGGAAGGTATTGAGTGTAAAGAGTTGCAGGATTTAGTTCATGTTTCTGAACAGGTGGGTAAGCATTCTTTGCAATGTGGTTTTGATGCTGTGCAGGCCTCTTCGAGGGTGGCTGCCACTGGTTCGGTTCTTCGCAGGCACGCCTGGTTGAGGGATCAGAATTTAGCTGAGCATGTGAAAAGGATTTTAGATGCTCCTTTACAATCTGATGTGTTGTTTGGTTCGCCTGTGGAAGCAGTTCTAAAGAAAATGGAAGACAAGGCTAAGTCTATGCAGACTGTTAAAGATTTTTGCAGGTTCAGCCTCCAAGTTTAGTAGAAATTGGCCTACCAAGGGGTGGACATATCCTGCTTATGATTCCCAGTCTAGGGGTAGGTCTAGACGTGGTAGAGGCAGAGCTCAAGGTTCTTTTAGGCCTAGAACAGGATGTTCACCTGCTCAGTCTTCTGGTGAGGGCAGGGGTCAGTCCTTTCGTAAACAGACACAATGACCTGCCTTTTCAGCTGCCAGAATCTTCTCGGCTGGCAGCACCTTTGGGAGGAAGGTTGGCACTTTTCAAAGAAAACTGGAGTTTAATTACCCAAGACAGATGGGTATTGGATATCATTCACCACGGTTACAGGTTTTATTTCCATACCTTGCCTCCTTTCAAAGGCATGCCAGACATTCCTCCTCAACAAAGGAAAGAGGCTCACAAGCAAATTTCTCTGTTGCTCCAAATAGGGGCCATTCAGCCAGTTCCTGTGCCAGAAAGGGGCCTAGGATTTTATTCTCGCCTGTTCCTAGTACCAAAAAAGGGGAACACGTGGAGACCAATTTTGGATCTGTCTATCCTCAACACTTATCTGGACATTCCCAAGTTCAAAATGTTGACGTTACAACAGCTTTTACCTCTGCTGGGCAAAGATCACTGGATGGTAACTTTGGATCTCAAGGAAGCTTACCTTCATGTTCCTATCAGACTAATTTGCAGGAAGTATCTGCGTTTTCGAGCTGGGAATTCTCATTATCAGTTCTCTGCATTGCCCTTTGGCTTATCTACTGCGCCCAGAGTATTCACACAGGTTCTGGCTCCAGTGATAGCTTTCTTCAGGCTAAAAGGAATACAAATCTATCCTTATTTGGACGATTGCCTGATTCTGGCTCAAGGAAGGGACGTGCTTCTTCAGCATTTGGAATATGTGATAGCAGTGCTAAGATGCCTAGGGTATTCTGTGAACGAAATAAAGTCCAGTCTAGTACCCTCTCAAGACATGTGCTTTCTGGGTGTGAGACTGAATACAGCAACCCAGATGGCCTTTTAACCCCCGACAAACAAAAGAATCTCTCTTTACTTCCATCAACTATCTCATCAGTCCGGGCTGACTGCAAGGACAGTCCTTCAAGCCTTAGGGTTCATGGCATCTTGTATTCTGGTACTTCCCAATGCCAAACTGCATATGAGGAAGCTACAATGGTATCTCAAAATGTATGGACACAGCACTGCCAGGATTTGGACACTGTCATTCAAATAATACCTTGCATTCAAAAGGAATTTTTGTGGTGGGCTCAGGAATGTCACCTAAACAAGGGACTCTCTGTGACCCGGCCAGAGGCGAGTCAGATTCTAACGACAGATGCCTCAGACACAGCTTGGGGAGCTCATCTGAATGGAAAGTGGATACAAGACAAGTGGCCTGCCAGACTGCAGCATCTACATATCAACATGAAGGAGATGTTAGCAGTCCAGTTTGCATTACTGGCTTTCAAGGATTTACTTCTTCCAGGGCAGGTGTTGATTCTAACAGACAACACAACTGTCATGTGGTACATCAACAAACAAGGGGAACACATTCTTATCCTCTATGCAGGCAAGCAATGATTTTGTGGAGACTGCGTTAAGCTTGCAGCTGAATCTTCAAGCAAGGTTTCTGCCAGGAGCACAGAACTCCTTAGCAGATGTGTTAAGCAGGCAAATCATGGATCCCCACGAGTGGAAACTGGATCTTCATGTATTTCAGACATTGACAGTGTCATGGGGAACTCCAGACATAGATCTGTTCGCTTCTCCACTAAACCACCAGCTGCCAAAGTTTTGCACGAGAAGGTTTCATCACACAGCCTGGAAAGTGGATGCTCTTTCTTTCAGTTGGAAAAATCTTCATGTGTATGCCTTTCCACCTCTGCCTCTCCTCCCAAAGGTACTTCTAAAGGTCAGACAAGACAAGCCAAGGATGATTTTAATAGCTCCGGATTGGCCTCGGCAGCACTGGTACCCATTGCTGAGGAGTCTGGTAAGGAAGCCTCCTTGGCCCTTACCTTTGATTCCACACCTATTGTCTCAGAAGGACGGGCATCTGCTCAATGTCAAGCTTCACTCTCTTCATCTAACAGCTTGGCATATTCTGTTTTGAACCATAGCAGGTCTCAGCTTCCTCAACAAGTTTTGAATGTGATTATGGAAGCCAGAAGACCTAGTACAAGGAAAGTGTACGCAGGAAAATGGAAGAGATTTTTATTTTGGTGTGCAGCAAAGGATTTGGATGTTTCTGAGCCAAATTTGAGTGTGGCTCTTCAATATCTTACTGAGTTATTGGACAAAGGTTTGTCTTTCTCTTCCATTAAGATTCATGCTGCAGCAATTTCAGCTCACTATGATTGTGACCCACCATTGTTTTCTCATCCTTTGTTCAAGCAATTTCTTATAGGGGCAAAGAATATCAGACCCCCATGTAGAGCTCCTACTCCTGCTTGGGACCTCAATTTTGTGTTGGAGAAACTCACTCTACAACCTTTTGAGCCTGCAGCTACTGCTGAATTGAAATATTTGTCATGGAAGACTGCTTCTTTGTTAGCCATTACATCTGCAAGAAGGGTGTCTGAATTGCAGGCCCTTATGGCGGTTGAGCCTTTCCTGATTTTTCATAAGGATAGGGTATCTTTACGTACTAATCCTTCCTTTATGCCTAAAGTGGTTTCTAGTGTGGCTTTAAACCAAACTATTCATTTGCCTACCTTTTATGCAGATCCCCAAAATAAGGAGGAAAAGATTTTGCACACTTTAGATGTACACAGGCAGTTGTGTTATTATTTAAGCAGGACTAAGGATTTTAGGCAGTCTCAGCAGTTGTTTGTTTCTTTTGCTTTGAGTTCTCAGGGCAAGCCTGTGTCAAAACAAACTATTTCTAAGTGGATTGGGTTTTGCATTGCATTTTGTTATTCCCATCATGGCAAGGAGATTCCAGCTGGGATTAGGCCTCATTCCACTAGGGCTACTGCCACTTCTACAGCATTTCTAAGGGGGGTGGCAACTAAGGATATTTTGGAGGCAGCTACTTGGAGTTCAGTGCATACTTTCTCTAAGCATTACCACCTTCCTCTCTACTCTAAATCTAGGGCTGGTTTTGCCACGGCTATTTTGCAGGGCATGTTGTCAGCTCCTGCTTCCTTATGATTTGCCAGCCTCCCTTACCTCTGCTTTGGGATTCTACCCAAGGGTTAGGACTGCAGCAATGTGGTATGAAGAACATAGTACAGTTTTGTACCTACCATAAATGTAGATGTTCGAAGATCCACATTGCTGCAGTCCAATTTACCCTCCCTCCTTCCCCTCTGTGTTTAGGGGTGGTTGTGTGGGTGAGGTTATACTCTTGTAAATTTGTATATATTGTATTTATATTTGGTGCAGGAGTGTGTGGTGTTTTTTGGTTTTAGCCTTATCTTTTTAGGGTCTTCTGACATCTGGGGCAAGAAAAGACTGAGGATATGGCGTCGGTCATGCGCATTTGTACCCTGACGTCCTGACGTCAGACTAATGCGCCTTGACCGACATCAGCCATATACTTTGGTATTCGGGCCGACTGGGACAGCGGACTACCCAAGGGTTAGGACTGCAGCAATGTGGATCTTCGAACATCTACATTTATGGTAGGTACAAAACTGTACTTTTTAGCTACAGAAATGTACTCAGTTGACAACTGAGTATGTTTCTGCAAAAACCACAGTGGAGCCATGTCAGCTCCAAATAAAGGGTGCATATGTGTCAGGCAGCATGCCAATGGCCAAATATGCGGCCATTGGCAAGGTAACCTGATGCAAAAGTAATAGAAATATATATATTTTTTTCGGCGATCGCTGATGTTTAAACCCAGCGCAGCCCAGCACAAACGGGCTGTGCTGTATAAAACATAAAAACGAAGGTTATAAACCCACAAATGTGGGTTTTATGCAATACATAGAATGTCAATGCAGGGACCAGCAGACCAAAACCAACATGGCCACCGTGTAGTGGTTGCTAAGGGGGGAAGCTGAGTCTAAGAGATGTAACTAAGCATTAGTAGGCAATCTGATGCAAATGAGTGTTAGGATACTGAATTCCACAGTCACATAGCAAATGAGCACAGTCTGAGTAGTGTAAGAGTTACAGAAGGGGGAGGAACAGAGTAGGAGATAGGTGACATCACAGGGGGGAATGGTAGAAAGAAATGCAGTTCATTGGAGGTCAGAGTTACATGACAGATGTCAGACAGATATCATGGAAAGAGGTGTGCCACTAGATAAGCATGAGAAAGTCAAGAAATGGAAGGTGCACACTGTTGCCTACACCAAAGTTTCTTGCTGGGCGTGCATGCGCACGTGTGCACGCCATGAAGCTCTAGTAAGACAGTGTGCGCGTGTAAGGCAGACTGAGCATGTGGGAGCGTGTTGGGAGATGTTTAACACTGTTTGCGTGGGTGTGCATGCGTTTTAATCCGAATAAGCAGATTCTGAACCGTGTAAGCATGTGTGCATGCGTGTAAGCCACTGTGAGCGTTTTTCTGCTGGTTTGCACACGGCTCTTCCCTGAGGAAACAGAGAGGAAAAAGGAAGCAACAGATTTAGTAGGAAGCTAGCAGGGAATACTGCTGGAGCTAGCAGGTGAAAACAATTAGAAGCAGGCAATTACACAGGCAGAATAGTAGCACAGCCCAGCACTTAAAACTCTGCAAACAGCAGTGCAGGATGTTTCTCTCAAGAGACACTGCAAGACAGGAGTAAGTTATTAGAAGTGAAAACTGAAAAAGCTGAACTCAGAGCAGAAATGTTAGGGGCTGCCATAGCTGTCATAATGAGACATAGGCGACTTGCTGAGGGTGGTGACAATGCAGATGGTGCCAGACAACCCACAGTGAGGAGACGGAGAAGAGTGTACAGGCCCAGGGTCACCTACCACAGGTTACATGAGCTGGAGATAGTAGAGCGCTATAGAGTGGACAGAGACCTTCTGCAGCAAATAGTGGAGCTGTGCAGGCCACGCCTCACACACAGAACCAACAGAGGGGAACCCATCCCAGTGGGAAACCAAGGTATGTGTTGGCCTAAGAATACTAGCAACAGGTACCTTCCAGAGACCAACTGGTGATATGATGGGGATATCACTGGCATCAGCCTCCAGGGTACTGCACCAGTGCCTGGATGCCATGTCAGCACATGTCGGTGATCATGTATATTTCCCCAATGCCCGTGAGGTATTGGCCAGCAATATGCGTCTCTTCCAGCAAATAGCGGAATACCCTGAGGTAGTGGGTGCAATAGACTGCACGCACATACGCATCAAAGCACCAGCCGGTGAGTGGGGTAGGGCATACATCAACCGCAAGGGCTTCCCCTCCATCAACTGCCAGGTCGTGTGTGATGCCCAGGGCATAATAATGAATGTGTGTGCTGGCTGTCCTGGGAGCTACCATGATTCCCACATCTGGCATTTGACGCAGCTGTACCAGACATTTGCCAATGGGGACATCCCGCACGGACACCTAGTGGGGGATGCAGGTTATGCACTGGAGCCGTGGCTGATGACACCCATCAGAAACGCACACACACCTGAACAGGAATGCCATAATGAGGCAAACGCACAAACACGTAATGTAATAGAGCGTGTGTTTGGGCTGCTCAAGTCATGGTTCCGGTGTCTGGACACATCTGGTGGAGCCTTGCAGTACACACCAACTACATGTACCCAAATTGTCATGGTATGTGCTATGCTATATAATATGATCTTGCGAAAACAGCTGCAGCAGGACCAGCATAGGGCCGGGCCAAACAGCCCCCCACCATTGCCAAGGCCATCACAGGCAGAGCGTGACTCGGAGGAGGAACAACCTGAGCCTGCCCCAGTAGGCAGAAGGACGCGTGCCCAGTATGCCCTGGCCTTGGCAAAGAGGCAACGCATAGCACATACACTGGCTCAGTAGGAACCCTGGGAATGATACCCCCTCTGACTCACTCAAATAATAACATGGATGCCTACAATGACATGACCTGCTCACAAACATGTACAGGGAAGTGTAATATGCGTATCCGACAGAGGCAGCCCTGCAGCACCCCCTGAGGCATGAATGCCATGTGTTAAGTAATGTAACACCATGTACTATATGCACACCTGAGGACCCTGACTAGCATCCTACCCTCACCAAGCATCATGCCACAATATGACAATGAGATGATCAAGTGCAATAATTGACTGAAGTATCGCAGTTAGTCAAAGGGGATCCAACGTGTGCCAGTCTGGGATGACATGCTGAGCATGACATGATGCTCCACCTGCTAGGACTGGCGTGCACTTATCAGTGCAGGCTGTATGGATACTGGCAAGGGCTGTTGTTACCCACAGTGTGCCCTGAATAGGTAAGGCTCAAAACACAAACCTATCTCCATAGGTATCAGAAGGGATAAGAATAAGATAAGGGATAAGTCGAAACAGCAAGATGCATGCAGTCTAAACTCACCCAGTATGGAGCATGTTGATATCTGTGCTGTAACAGAAAACTGAGTCAAGGCTCACAACAGCACCCTAACACTACCAGGTTACACCTCATACTGTGCTGTACAGCCTCAAAACATGGAACAAGCTACAAAAGGAGGGTGACTAGCAAGAATTGTCAAGGATAACCACACCCCCATGTTGGTACCACAACAAGAAGCAGCATGGACTAGCCATGGTCAAGTAACAGTGGCTAAAACAGCCCCCCAGTTTATAGCCTGCTGCAGACTACTGTCCCAACACCAGGAACTGCACCTGGCCTAATGCTGGAATACATGAATATATCAAGTCCTCCAAACCACATTATATTGGGTGACTGAAAATACCCAGACATAGACTGGGAGCATTATACTAGCTCCAACAGTGTAGGACAAAAGTTCATAGAATCCATAAACCAAAAGGCCCAGGAACAACGTACCACTCCCACAAGAGGGGTAAGCATACTGGATGTGATAATCAGCAACATGGGTACTGGATGGCAAGATGAGAAGTGTATTGCTCACTGGTAAAACCAGACCATAGAGTAATCACACTGGATATACAAATCCTGACCACAGTCCCTGGCCAGGAAACCACAGTGGAAAACATGTGTAAAGCAATATTTGCACTCCTCCAAACTGATGTGAAATCCATTAAAGGTCCTGTGCAGGTGCAAAATATGGGCCACACCTCAGAACCTGTAATACAGCCATTCCATGAACACTGCCAGGAATGCTTGGATTATGCAATCCTAAATTAAAACAAGACACAATGCCATACACGCAGGCATCTGGCATGGTGGACACTAGCCATAACCAAACCATGCAAGAGAATGAGGAAGCTACTACATGATAGAGCAAACATAAACAATGAAGTAATCACTGATCAGTAGTATGGCAATAAAATATGTCCACACATACAATACACTAAGGCCAGCCACAACAAGTTGAATCTGTGAATCCTGAGGCAATGTTACACCTGCCCCAAGTACACAGACAACCCCCAAATCCACCCAAGAAATACAAATATATGTGAGAGATGCAACCATCTATCCAAACTGGAGGCTGAGCTCCCTCAACTCAGTACTCCCAAAACGAGAAGGTAACCACACACCAAAAACACAGTCCCACATAGACCTATCACAACTGCAAACCAAACACATAAACACAGAAAAACATTCCCGGAGGCACAAATTACAAACACAGTACACCAACAGAGGCCTCTAAAGCAGACACCCAATCAAACAACCTCCAAACATAGCGCATGCAACACATAGTACACAAAGCTGGTGTGCCAAACAGTCACAGGCCAGAAGGAGAAACAACATGCCTGATACAGTTGTAATAGGTGACTCCATAGTCAGACACACTGCTGTCCCGCACACCAGACTGAACAAGGGAAAGGGTACAGTAAGCTGCCTGTAGGTTGCCACAATATGCCACATAACAGAAGTATGCAGGTCACTCCAAAGCAAGTAGAAATATGATGCAGTCATAGTCCATGCTGGTGTGAATGACCTGAGATGTACCTCCCTAGACTACATGAAAAGAGACATAGATGAGCTCTCTGATTATGTAGTCCAGGCCAGTATGACACTTACCGTTTGCAGCATCCTACCCTTAACAAGAATAATGCCACAGTACAAACACGGAATGATCAGTCATGGCAAGTGGCACACTTACTGGTGTCATTCCAAGGGGATCCAACGTCTGTCTGCTTGGGATGTCATGCTTGACAAGCCACGCAACTGTTCTTGGGATGGCTTGCACCTGTTACCCCTGGGCATCTGGATATTGGATAAGGCCTTTGCCACCTCCATAGAGCCTTTTGTAGGCAAGGCTGAAAAGACTAACCCACCACCCTAGAAAACATAAGTGGAAAGAAACATAAGGGTAATGCTGACCAATGCCAGATGTGTAAACCCCAATATGCATGCTCCCAAGGCCATCCCCAGTATGGAGAACATCGATGTCTGTGCAGTGACAGAAACCTGCTGCAAGCCTCCTGACAGCACACCAGCATTACCAGGTTATACCACATATCATGTGTCATGGCCCCAAAACCTGGAACAAAATATAAAAGGAGGGTGAGTATCCATATTCAGCACAGGCACTCATACGTCCAGGTAACTGACAATGCACAAGGCATTGGAGTCCACCTATGTGCAACTAACTGTAGGCAAGACTGCTGTACAGTCTGTAGCATGCTACAGACCACACACTCACACACAGGAATCCCACCTAGCCTTCCTGAAGACACTGGACAGTATGAATGTCCCACCAAATACCAAACAAGGTACCACAAATTACCACATAACCATTATGTATGGAAGGAGTAATCGGGGACCTAGGGACACAAGTGGACAGTAACCTGTTATGTGACACTCACATTGCCAATGTGGCTAGGAAGACAGGTTTCACATCTACGTCAACAGAGGTCATTGTGGCCCCATATACTGTTCTCTTATCACACCCATAATCTAGTACAATGCCTCATATGGGGGATGTACCTTACCTGACACCTGCAGCAGTTAGAAAGACCTCACAGGTACCTCACCAAGAGGATAAAGAGTCTCAAATATATGTCATCTGCTGCCTGGCTGTAGACACCCCAGCAGAATGCAGTCACATACTGCCTACACAGAGGCATTGCATGCCTGTTGTAGAAGGCCATGCCCAACACAGGAGTAATGGACATGCTCCACCCCAGAAAACGCAAAGCCATCGGAGCTGTGAGAGTGAGAGATGTCAACCTCAACAAATAATGAAATAGGATGTGCTGGTGGGACAGATACATAATCCAGAGGCTCCCCACACCCTGGACCAGAATCCCACTCCATGTCAGGCAGAGCCCCTCACTGACACTCTTCAACAGGAATCTTGCCAAGTGGATGGATGATTGTAGAGTTACACTGGGGGTCTTCATTGTGTCATGTCCAGACAGAGGCACAGCAAAGCAAATCATAAATGGCCATAATATTCACATAGCAAGGGGTGGCAAAAGCCACACACACTCTGGCTAGGCTAACAAATGCCCTAGGGTGGATAGCCTAGTATGAACCGATGAAGATACAAATTGTACAGGACACTAAGGATAATCCCAAGGCTTTCACAACTGATGGTAGGAACTGTGTTGGGAATTCACAGATATGCTCTGAATCACACAAATATCACAAACACACACACATATTGCCAACATACATCCTGACAGGTGCAGTGCAACCCCCCCCCCCAGAATGCAGAATATCTATCCCAGCAGACTGCTGGCCCCCTGACATTGCAGATGCTGAGGTAACAGCCAGCATCTACAAAGCAAAACACACAGCAGCAATGGTATGAGATGGTGTCCTGGGCTGAGTGCAACATGGACTCCAAGATGAATGGAATGCCAAATCACACTACTGCTCAATGTCAGCCTTACCACAGAATATGTACCCAAAGAGCAGTGTACAACAACAGTGGTCCTTCTCAACAAAGGTGTTTACTGAATGGATACTGAAAACTACTACCCCAGAATCCTGAGAAGCTCGGTCTGCACAGCTATGGAAAGGATCAGCATGTACCACAGACATAAAGATATTGGGGACCTACTGACACCAGACCCTACCCAGTGTGGCTTTCTTAAGTGCAGATCCTGCCCCTAAACATGTTTCACTCAATTGAAACAGTCATTAAGGTCATTGATGAGGGCAATGTGGTCCACACAGCGTAGCTGGACCTTGCAAAGGCTTCTATACAATACCCTATGTGTTCATTATAGATAAGCTCACCAGCTTAAATATAAACCCCTATGTCATTAGAGGGGTTGCAAACCAGACCAAGGACAGAACAGACATGGTCAGACATGCTGCAGCCATGTCAGACTACAAACCAGATATAACTGGCATCCCACAAGGCTTGGTCCTGGGATGTCCCTCGTCTGGTATATATGTCCCATAGGTACAGGCAAACATGGAAGGACAGTGTCTGAACATGTTTGCAGAGGACTACAAACTGCTCACCATATATGATCCACCAGCTGACACAAGCATCCCACAAAAGGGCCACATAGAAACAGACAACTGGTGCCATAGCCATGTCAGCAAGCTAATTGCAGAAAAGTGTATAGTCAACCCCCGTGGATATACAGTAAGTGCCCACCAATTACCACATAGGTGTTAACCCATTACGTAGTTAACATGTAATGAGAGACCTGGGGACACAAGGTGATAGATATCCTGCATTGGACAAACATGTGCTGTAGTGTTTACAGAAACATACCATATACCCACCTAATCATGAAGGTTGTCAGATCTAGATAAGGGGAGGTCATTGTGGCTCTGCAGTCATCCTTCATCAGCGGTACAATTGACTACAATAGCCCCTGTGGGATGTACCTCAGCAGACACCTCCATCAACCGTAAAGTCCCCAACAGTACCTCACCAGGAGTATCAGAGCTTGCACAGATGCCATGTGTTGCCTGTGTTGCTGGTATCAATAAACATGCTGCACCTTGTACAATCTGAATGGCAGTGAGCTATGCACATGAGAGACCTGAACCCCAGCACTGACTTACATAGGACAAGCTGTACTGCATGATCCATAACACAGAAGCCACCCCCACCCATGAGTGAACTCCCAGTACAGGCTACCCATAAAGTCACTTATCAATTTTCCTCAATAGGAATCTTGATGAGTGGATGGGAGATGGTAGATTTATCCTGGGTATCACTGTCATGTCACAGGTAGACAGAGGCACAATATACTAACCATGACATATGTCATGGCAAACTCCACTTACAATGTGTGTTGAAGGACAAACACACTCTCCAACTAGCATTAGACATGGACTAGGGCACATCGTTAGTGTTTGCAAATGTACACCTATGTTGTGGAATACACTACCAATGTTGGACAAGCCTGGTTTAAGTAGTTCATATCTGAACAGAAGGCAACATGGTCAGATGTACACAACTGGCCCCTAACCAGGCTGTTGTGCTCACTATCGAAATGTAAAGCAGTGATAGCACTAAAGCCCAGGATACTGTCCACCACAGTCAAAGTACTACCAGTACACTATACAGTACTACAGTGTTAGGTCAGTGTGAAAGGATGTTGACAACTGTATGCAAAGTATCCCATGCAAACACTGCAGGCACAGTATAATCCTGTTGTGTTCACACACAAAGCAGTTGTACAGTAACTACACAACATGACACACAACACACAACCATAAACGGGTGATATTTGTTGAAGTTCACACTCATCCACAAATGTGGTGGGCTGCAGAGTTCAACATATGGAATGCTCACACTGGGTATGCTCACACACTTTGATAAATGAGACATATGTCAGACAACATGCCATGGGAAGGCTGAACTGGGCATGCTCACACACTTAGGTCAAATCTCAGTTTAGCAGTTGGACACACATATCTGGTATTTTTACGTGTTATTCCAGGAACCAACCACATTACAGCAGTCTGCCCAGTGCACACAGTTAAATGACTACAGAGACATACGTGATATAGTGGATCCCTCCCATATGCAAACATCTTCCACAGATGCACAAGTTGTTCATACAAACAGGGAATGCTATGGCAATAAAGATGTGCAAACAGTCTATCAGCAACAAATAATGTGCATTTGACAATTAAACATATGGGTGTAGAGGTCAACACTAAGCTGTTTGCCCTAGGGAATGACAGCTTAGCCAGAGTGTGCTTGGCATCTGCCTCCCCACAGGATGCACATTCCCCTTTCTAAACACCGATGATGTCAGCACCCTATAAGTACAGCAGGAGAAAAGAAACCTCCCAGTAATGCGAATAGTGCGCTCTGCTAATGCATCCGTCACAAGTGTCATAACATAGTTAGGTAGGGATTTGAATCCTGCAATTGCTCAGTGTGTGTTTGTGTGTGTGAGTGGGGTTGGTGTGTGTGTAAGTCTGTGGGAGAGAAATGTCCCTTTTGGCAACTGGGAAAACACACTACAGGATGCACATTCCCCTTTCTAAACACAGATGATGTCAGCACTCTATAAGTATAGCGGGAGAAGGGAAACCTCCCAGTAATGCGAATAGCACGCTCTGCTAATGCATCCGTCTCAAGTGTCATAACATAGTTAAGTAGGGGTTTGAATCCTGCAAATGGCAAGTGTGTGTGTTTGGCTGAGGGGGGTTAGTGTGTGTGCAATTGTGTGTGAGGGAAATGTCCCTTTTGGCAACTAGGAGAACAGACTACAGGATGCACATTCCCCTTTCTAAACACCGATGTCAGCACTCTATAAGTATAGCAGGAGAAGGGAAACCTCCCAGTAATGCGAATAGCACGCTCTGCTAATGCGTCCGTCTCAAGTGACATAACATAGTTAGGTAGGGGTTTGAATCCTGCAAATGGCAAGTGTGTGTGTTTGGCTGAGGGGGGTTAGTGTGTGTGCAATTGTGTGTGAGGGAAATGTCCCTTTTGGCAACTAGGAGAACAGACTACAGGATGCACATTCCCCTTTCTAAACACCGATGTCAGCACTCTATAAGTATAGCAGGAGAAGGGAAACCTCCCAGTAATGCGAATAGCACGCTCTGCTAATGCATCCGTCTCAAGTGTCATAACATAGTTAGGTAGGGGTTTGAATCCTGCAAATGGCAAGTGTGTGTGTTTGGCTGAGGGGGGTTAGTGTGTGTGCAATTGTGTGTGAGGGAAATGTCCCTTTTGGCAACTAGGAGAACAGACTACAGGATGCAATTTTCCCTTTCTAAACACTGATGATGTCAGCACCCTATAAGTACAGCAAGAGAAGGGAAACCTCCCAGTAATGCGAATAGCACACTCTGCTAATGCGTCCATCTCGAGTGTCATAACATAGTCAGATATGGGTTTGAATCCTGCAAATGGCAAGTGTGTGTTTTTGGCTGAGGGGGGTTAGTGTGTGTGAGGAAAATGTCCCTTTTGGCAACTAGGTGAACAGACTACAGGATGCACATTTCTAAACACCGATGATGTCAGCACTCTAAGTATAGCAGGAGAAGAGAAACCTCCCAGTAATGCGAATAGCGCACTCTGCTAATGCGTCCGTCTCGAGTGTCATAACATAGTTAGGTAGGGGTTTGAATCCTGCAAATGGCAAGTGTGTGTGTTTGACTGAGGGGGGTTAGTGTGTGTGCAATTGTGTGCGAGGGAAATGTCCCTTTTGGCAACTAGGAGAACAGACTACAGGATGCATATTTTCCTTTCTAAACACTGATGATTTCAGCACCCTATAAGTACAGCAAGAGAAGGGAAACCTCCCAGTAATGCGAATAGCACACTCTGCTAATGCGTCCGTCTCGAGTGTCATAACATAGTCAGATAGGGGTTTGAATCCTGCAAATGGCAAGTGTGTGTTTTTGGCTGAGGGGGGTTAGTGTGTGTGAGGGAAATGTCCCTTTTGGCAACTAGGTGAACAGACTACAGGATGCACATTTCCCTTTCTAAACACTGTTCAGCTGAAGGCCATGGCTCTGGCACAAGTTATCTGTTTCTATGATGCCCCTTTGAAAGATGCTTGTGTCGGCTGGAGAGTTGATTATGGTGGCCATTTCGCAGTCATCTGCATATTTGGTCAGCCACAGTCCGTCCATGTTGGCCTGTACCTCCAATAAATATATACCAAACAAGAGATGTCCCAGGACTGAGCTTTGTGGGACACAACTCGTAACTGGTTTGGAGTCTGGCATGGCTCCAGCAATTCTAACCATGTGGGTTCTGTCCTTGAGCCAGTGTGCAATCCATCTAGTGACATAGGGGCTTATATTTAAGCTGGTGAGCTTCTCTAGAATGCCCAAGTGGGGTATTGTTGTGAAGGCTTTTGCGAGGTCCAGGTAGGCTGTGTGAACCAACTTCCCCTCGTCAATGGCCTTGGTGACTTTCAAAGAAATCAACTAGGTTAAACCTGGTAGTGCTGGTGTGCTCTCAGTAGCCCTGAACCAGGCATCTGTTACTGCACAGATATCGATGTTCTCCATGCCAAGGAGAGTTTCAGGTGCATGCATCTGGAGGTTTAGACTTCTGGCGTTTGGTAGCATTACTCTTAGCTTCTTATCCCTTGTGATACCTGTGAAGGTGGGTTTGTCATTTGAGCCTTGCCTAACATAGGCACTATGGGGGTAGCAAGAGCCTTTGCCAATATCTGAAAGCCCAGGGGTGACAGGTGCCGGCCATCCCTAGCGAAGCAGGTAGTTCAACAGAAGATGAATATGTGAAGGTGTAGTGCCTGTGATTAGTTAGCAGTAGCATATATGACTGCTCACGTGGACACATGCCAGGTAAGTCATATGCACTGTGTCACAGGCAATGTACATGTGAACAGGACAAACAGTGACATCCTGTCAAGTGGGACATGGACATACATATAGTAAGCTATGCAGATGGCACTAGGAGTCCACAGAAGCTCCATAACTATGCATTGCAGGTGTGATCAGTATTCCAGGGTAATTGCAAGCAAACATGCATGCAAACAAAGCTACAGTAAACAGGGCTGCATGTAGTCCATTGTACAACAAACAAGCTGTACCACTTCCAGTAGGTAACACTGCAAATATGCAGGCACTATGCACATGTACATGGAAATACACGGGTCAGATGGCTAGGGTCCAGTCTCAGCGCACACAAGTGTACAGACCATGTACTGTCAGGATGTACAATAACTGGATGGAAACCCATGTGCTCATACCTGCAGTAATACACATGTCAAATAACAGACACTGAGCCTTCACTCAGTGGTTCCATACTTAGTAGGATGTATGCTACCTGGCCTGCCACCACAGTATCCCTGACATATATGGGGACTCTCCCTCCTGTGACAGTTAGTTTTGTTTGTTGGGGCTGTCTAGTATGGTATTAGATGTGAGCATACAGTGCTAGGGTGCTCCTGTGTGTCCTGTACCAGTCGTGCAGTACTGCACACATATCAACATCCTCAAACATCTGCATTGCAGAGTCCAGTGTGGGCAACATGCCACTTGCAATTTACATGTCCATCATTGCGTTTTACTACATTCATTACCTTATCCCCTGTGCTACCTATGTATGTAGCCTTCTGTTGACATCATTACCACCAGTATGCCAACATGTGCAGATGATACACTATGGTACTTACCATGGATGTAGACAACAATACATGACAATCATACACTTACTGCATCAGGCATGCTGTGATATACCCACAATTAATTCTGCACACAGTACAGTTAACAACATGATACTATTACTACACATCTATGTGGTCACCCTGTGCATCAGCAGCATGTTAACCTGTACCTGCACAGTTGTTACAGATTGCAGGAGGTGGCACAGTTTCATCATATGCACAGGATGTGAACTTGGTATGCCTGAGTCAGCCACCGATACCACCGATTGACATGTATGTGTATGTGTGTTGGTGAGGGACAGCAGTAGAAGGTGGGGCAACGTTGATGCAGTGTGTGCGTGTATGCGGTAGCCCTAGGTGTTGTCAATTTGCATGTGTGTATGGATGCACACAGTTCCACCTCATGGCTGCCATATACTGGTGTTTGTGGACAGCCACAGACTGTACCTGCCAGGTCATACAGATCAGTGTCTCTGGCCATGGACACGGTACCTGTGCCTTGCAGGGGTGCTACGGACCGGATCCGGTACAAACCCAGACTGGGTACTGTCATCAGAAGCAGGTGTTCGTTGACTGGACACAGATCCCTGTCGGGCCTGGCCAGAGCCACGTGCACGTGGTCTCCTGGGGTGGTCTGATGACAGCACAGACCCAGCATTGCTGGGGCTGCTGCTGGCACTACGGGGGCGGCCGCGGCCCTGTTGTCGTCTGCGACGACTGCCAGCTGCTGCTGTTGCTGACATACGGCCACGTCGATGACTCAACCGCCCACCATCGCCCTGGCTCATGGACATGTAGTTGTGGAACCGGTCTAATATGTCCCCACTGCGTCTGTCTATGACATCGGTGAAATCACGGATGGCAGCCGCAGTGTCACGCATACTGTCAGTCATGGCTGTGCGACATGCTGTCAGCTCCCTCAGACCCTGTCTGGTGTACCGTTCCATACGTGACTGTGCCTGCATGACAGCCCGAAACATAGCTGAGGTTGTAAGACCTCTGTGGGCACATCTGACAGGGGCAGTATGCCCACGGATGCTCCCACGAGAACCCCTGGACATCTGTCTGTGTGGTACCATCTCTGGGCCATGCCCATGGCTGCTGTGTGGGGAGGCATGTGCCACAGATACCACATTACCCTGGTCAATGCCCACTGTATGCTGTCCATCACCTAGGGACATTGGTGACAAAGGGTGTATTGGCAGGATAACTGTGCACATTGATGGGGTCGACAACTGTGTACTGTCAATCAGCTGACCAATGGCGGACCCTGGCATACCTTCCTGTGCCATTACACAGATGTCATAATTATCAGTACCCACGGCACCTGATTCAGGTTCCCTGCTACATGACACCAGAGCAGCACCAGAACCTGTGGGAGGGAAACACAAAACACAGTTTACAATGTCTACACATTACCAGTGATGCACACATGCACAGGTGCACACATGCACAGGTGCACACATGTACACATGCACAGGTGCACACATGTACACATGCACAGGTGCACACATGCACAGGTGCACACATGCACAGGTGCACACATGCACACATGCACAGGTGCACACTTGCACAGGTGCACACTTGCACACATGCACAGGTGCACACTTGCACACATGCACAGGTGCACACTTGCACACATGCACAGGTGCACACGTGCACACTTGCACACTTGCACACTTGCACACTTGCACACATGCACAGGTGCACACATGCACAGGTGCACACATGCACAGGTGCACACATGCACACATGCACACAGTTTCACACAATTGTACAGTACTCAGTATGCGTGATATCAACACACAGACACACCTACATGCATACAAAGAGCACTACTAAGTGAGCCAAATAGTACTATTACTATCAAGACTATTACAGGAATTGTTAATACACACTCACCAGCATGGATAGGCTGCATTGCTGTTATACCAGAGGGACCTGCAGACGTGAAGAAACTAATGTCAGTGGGCACAACTGTGCCATTGTTACGGAGTATGATACAGGTCAGTAGTACAACAGTCGTCTTTCACAGGTCAGCTGCTAATATTGAGGATATCACACTTGCACATTAAATACTATTGTGACAGCTACAAACCAAGGACACACTTCACACATGCATTAACTACCAGTGTACACAACAGTCAACTCTACATATGGCATATTACCTGCACGTTCACTGTCTTGCTGCTGCGTGGCTCCAGCCTCCATCATAATGCATGTCTGCTGCTGCTGTTGTTGCTGGCAGACTGGAGCCACTACCCTCATGAGTAGTCCCTCCAGTCTGGTGAGTGGGGGATGTGTAGCCACCCCACCAACTGTGGCGGCCTGTTGCCTGTGGATATCCGATGCACGCTGATGGACATGTCTGATTAAATCACTGCAGTGATGTCGTACCTGCTCATATGTCCTATTATGCGTGCCTATGTCATTTACCCGACGGACAAGGTCTTGCCACAGTGCAGCCCTCTCCTGTTGATTCTGGCTGGTGCGGGAAAAGAGTATTGCATAATCCCGCACCAGGCTCTTGTGTATCTCCTCATCCTCAGCTGTGGAGTAAGTGGGATTCCGCGTGTGGGCCATGTACCTGAGAAAGAAAATAACCTGATATCAGCAATATATGTCAGCAGAATTTGGCACACATACTACACATGCTACTCGACTGTTATGATACAACATATCTCACATATATAGCATCTGTCTGTCTATTGGTGGATACACATGTAAATGGCCAGGTATTAGTGCTCAGCCAGCAACTGTGCAACAGTACCTGGCACACTCCATACGACATACTACCAAACCCCAGCAGTCAGAGCACTGATTCAGGTCAAGAGCACCTCCTCACTCTGGGGGTTTGTATTTAGGTACTGTATGGCCTACATCATCAACTACTGTGAGCTGACCACACACTGATTGCCCTGGATATACATATCCCACCTCCACCACCAGCACAAACTACTATAGTGAATAACATTACAGATGCAAACTTTACACTTTGTAACAGTGACATGGTATCCTTTCAGCCCACTGGGCTAGTGGCAGATACAACTCACAATGCTGACCCCTACACAATTGCTTTCTACAGACATCTCCGAGAATGCATGGATCATGCAATCCCATATATGACCAAGAAACTCTCCACAAAGGGACAGCATCCTGTCTGGTGGACCCCAGCCATAAACAAATTGTATTACAGAAGATGGAAGCTACTGCAAGACAGAGCATAATTCCATAAAGGGAGGGCATGTCTGAGCAGCACTAGTAAGGATCTATTTTCCATCATACAAACATCCATGGGCAACTTTGAGAGGGCAATCAAGAGGGACACTACAGATAACCAGAAGGCCTTCTTCAGTTATGTTAGCAACCTGGTCAGAATCCATCCTCTATGCCCATAGTTAGTACACAACAACAAATATTTCACTGACACCACAGATATTGATAACATTGTGGCAGACAGGTTCAGTGCAGGTGTCACCCTGCCCTCTCCCCCAAAATAAGACATAGTTATCCCAGCTGACTGTAACCTCCCTGTCATCACAGATGTCCAGGTGAGAGCCACCCTCAGGACAGCAGAATACACAACATGAATGGGACCTGATGGTATCCCCAGTTGCATGCTACATAAATTCTGACAGGAGCTAAACACACATATAGAAGTGGTATGTAACACTAGCCTGACTACAGGATATGTACCTGTACACTGGCGCACAGCAGCAGTGGTTCCACTCCACGAAGGAGGTACCTCAACATACCAATACAATATAACACAATACATTACATTACAATACAATACTATACAATATGCTATTGCCCCTGGGACTACAGCAGCGTACTGTTCTGCTACCCTGACCATTGTGACACATGTGGTGTGATGGTACCTGCTGCTGTCACACAGTTACACAGGGTGACTCATATGGCATATTACCTATCTGACTAACATTCATCAGGGGTATGTGTGACATGTACTCATGGGGAGTCTTGCTTCTTAACACTGTGTGGTTTATTGCAGGGTATGTCTTACCTGTGGGTAGGAACTTTTACCTCCACATGTGCACTTTATTGCAGTGGCACGGACGACACACAGCAGTCATTTAGGTTGTGGATGGTGTGAGGTGTTACTATGGTTGTTGGACATCTGTCATGGGTGTGACTTAAATATGTAAATCCGGGAGTGGTAACCTCTATGTGGGTAGTATATGTGTACTCTGTGGTGTTGTCAGTCACTGTGCATTGGTAATGTGTTTGAGTGCATTGTCACAGTGTTGTACATGTCACTGTGTCCTTCTCCATATCTGTAGCTGTCATGTGAGGTCCATACCATGGCATCCATTATGTGGTGTAGAGGGGTACACCGACCTACATGTCCATAGCTGACACACCATGTTCGCTGACACATACTATGTGCAGGTATTCCAGGGATAGTGTGCCACTGTGAATATCATTGGGGCCACTATTGTACACATTTATGACCCTGTTCACCCCTGACACATGCAGTGGTGGGCAGCCAATCACATATCTGGTGGTTACTGGTGTAGGTGATTTGAAATGTGGTATGGTACTCCGGTTTTGACACTGGTGTTCACTCCATGCCTTTGTCACCAGGCACCTGTTGCAATACATCTGTACACATGTGCCTCACTCAGAATTTATATACATCTCTCTCTCTCTCTCTATATATATATATATATATATATATATATGTATATATATATATATATATATATATATATATATATATATATATATACATATATATATATATATATATATATATATATATATATATATATATATATATATATATATATATATTGATGTACATATATTGCTATAGATGTGGAGGGGGGGACACAGAGGGGGTGAGAGTGACAGAGGGGGTGGGACAGGGTGTGTTGAAGGTCGTGATATACAGTCATACCTGTAGATAGTCAGATCAGTCTATGTATATGTATCTACATATATCTATATCTGTATGTGTGCATTACATATATATGTTTGCACAATATTCTATCTACATCTATGCATTCCTACATCTCTCTATGTATGTATATATATATGCATGTCATATATATATATATATATATATATATATACACACATACATATGTTGACATACATACGTATCCATATGATAGACAGGTATATCAACATGTTTGTCTACCATACTGTATACACACACTAACATACTGCTTAACATACATAACTGTGAAACCTACTTTGTACATGGCACTACAACCTACAATCAACCAACATTGATATGTGCACATAGATGCTCTCACATACAAATGTATGTACAGCCTTCACTGATAGTTGCTATATGTCCCCTTCCCTTTACACATCTTCATATACATATGGATACAGACCAATGACACATATGGAGGGTTCACAGTATGTAGACCTTTATAGTATTACTTTACATTACCTGTGTTTGTAACAGCTGCTTGTGTTGCCATCTGGTTCTCTGTCCTGCTGCTCCACTTCCCAGTTGTCAGCTTTCAGGTGGCTGTTGCTGAACAATTTGTTTGTGTCTGCTTAATTGCAATTTTCTCTGTCTCTCTCTCTCTCTCTCTCTGTCTGTCTGTCTCTCACGTCCTTCTCAGGGTGCAATGAAAGTATTGCATGTGTGGACTGGGAGTACAGCATACTTTTGTAGGTATCTGCATATGCCCATGTGATGGCCTCTGCACCAATTGTTAGCCAGCATTTGCTAATTGCATGCAGCCAGTTGTGTACTGATTGCAGTTCTCACTGTGATTTCAGAACAGTGCTATAAAAAGGTATGTGAGATAGGCGTTGCCCGTTCAGATTTTAAGGGCAGGGACCATGCTGTTATGCTGTGGACAATGTTCTGTGAGTGTAAAGGTTGGTATCTGTCTCATATTTCCAGCTGTGTTGTAGATTAACATTCCTCCATTCATTTCTCCAGTTTCCTGTACTAACTGTGTATGTACACTGACACCTACAACTACTACTACTGTTAATGTGTGTGTGTGCTTTCCTTTCACTTTTGCTTGCACTTTGTTGCTAAGGCTTCAATATTTGCCCTTTACAGTCACTACTTGTATGCCTGCTAGGTGTCCTGACTGTAGTGTGCTGCTGTAGCTTTCCTATTTTCCATGTACATTCACACCTTGGAATGCTTGCTATATCTGCTAGGGTGTTACAGCATGCAGTGTGGTCTGGCCATGTTGTGGGCCTTAACATGTATTAGGGTATTTGAGTATGCTGCTGAGCAGGCCCCAGAGACTTTCAGGTTCATCTGTTATCTGCCTCATGGAATGGTACATATCAGTGGGGTACACCCATTAAAATGTCTGGTATGCTCCAGTTGTGACTGGGGGTTAGCATGAGCATATGTATTACTACACTTTTTCTGCCATGCAAGTGGTGAATACTTTCAGGACTCCATAGTTACCATTGCATGTGTTACACCTTTCTGCCTACTGTTTGCACATTTCACATGGAGTCTGTGGGGCATCCCTGTAAGTCATTCACTGTTGCTATGTCTAGGCTCTTAACTATTCAAATATGGTGGTGTCAGGCCCGTCATGTGTACAGACATTTGCAGGTTGTCCACATTTCTGCCTCATATTTTGGTCAATATCTCATGCACACCTTTTTCTGGCAAATCACTCTGGGCTCAAGTCAGAATATGGTGACAAACATTCAAGTTTCAGACTTCATACCCTTCCAAACATCCCACAAAATGCAGACCCTGTTGCTCTCTGAACTGTCTACGTTTGTTGTAACATTATTTGTAATGTGTCCCTGGTTTTGGGCCTTTGCTCCACATATTTTATTACTTGGTCCAGATGTGTTCCTGTGAGAGGTTGTGGGGTATGGGCAGTGATTATCCTGCTGTGAGTATGTGTGTGGCTTGCAAGGTGCTATAGTGACATTATTACCTACTAGCTACCAACTAGCATGGCTGTTTCTGTTCACACACTACTATTATGGAAATCCACTAGTTTTGATAGTAATTCTAAATGGCATGCTTTGTGTACTACACATCTATATTCCCTTTACATTCATTCCTACTATTACATGATATATTTATTTTAGCACAATGTTCTTGTATAAGAGTCATGGCTTAGTGGTAAGTCATGCAGACTACTGTTTCCAAGGTCCTGGGTTCGGGACTGCCAGTGGGATTTTATTTTGCTTCTGAACTGACTACAAGACCTGTCAATCAAAGTGACTAAGGCACTTTTAAGCAGTTGTAACCGGGTTAGCGCTGGTTTGCGTGGAGCTCACGCATGCGCACTGGCGTTTAGCACTGCGCACACAAGCGCACACCCGCTTACAACCGCTTAAACGTGCTTACTCTTGCGCACACCCGCACTATTTTCTTTGAAAGAAATGAAAATGGGGAGACAGAAAAGTGGTGAAAAAGGGGTCACAAACAGGGTAAGACAGTAGGGAAACCAGCTTGGGTTTTGCAGGAGGGATGTAGGTAAGGCCCATAGCTGCCCATTTCTTCATCAGCAACAGCTGTGCATATGTATGTAATTTGGTGTGACATTTGAAACCTTCCACCCCTGAGAGAGGTGTCAGGACAACAATAATACTTGTTGTACAGCCAATTGTAATTGATAGGTTCCATGTCCAGCAGACATGTGTGCGGAATGGGCAGCTATGTATGGGGCGTAATTTTCTTGTGGGTACAATGTGCCCTTTTTTTTTTTTTTTTTTTCAGGTGAGAGTGGTATGTCAGGTGAAGGAAGTCTGTACAGCTGGGGAGGTAGGTTGGGTAGGTAAACAGACAAGACAAACAAGACGCATACAGGGGCGGTGTATGACACGTGTGGGGGGGGGTTACACAATTGATGGGGACGGAGGTTTAGATATCCAGAGTCCATGAGCCCACAGATGGCAACAGTGGAACTGATATCCCCACCCATAGGCAGTTGCCACTGTTCCTTCACTGCCCAGGACAGGGCTGTGCTGGGGGCTGTGTAGGCGGGGCAACAGGCATGCCGGTTAGTTGCGCCACCCGTGCCTCGAGCTGGCGTAGGGGCTCGAGAACAGAGTCCCAAATCTCCCTACGCACCACAGTCCGGACGCTATGGAGGGTGAGTGGTGGTTCTCCTCCAGCCACACTTGCAGGGGGGGCGAGTCCCATCCCCTGCAGCGCTTCCACCCGCAGGTGGCACAGGGCCACCAGAGGAGGGTCCGGACTCGGCACTAGTGCCAGGTACACTCGCCAGCAGAGGTGGGAGAGGTGGGTCCGCTGGAACCCGCCTTCCCTGTCGTCCTATGTTTTGCATTATGTCATGACAGTTTGGGTTAGTGACATATAATACCATTCACAATTAGTTGTAACAGCATGCATTAGTATTCACATTAACCAAACACCCAGATATTCACACCATTGAACAGCGTGCATAACACATGCATAATTTGAACAGAAATACAGAGTCCAACAACATGCAGGGTTAATTGATGGCAACAGGCCATCAGGTGTGGATGTATGAACAGAGCAGATGCATCAACGGACATCCAAATATATATGACCCAACAGGACAAACGTCCAGGGGTGTTAATTGTGATTGCACATACCATTTTCACATGGAATGGGTTATATGTGGTTATAGGGTGGGGTAAAGAAAGTAATATTAACACCTTCGAATAACAATACATATGCTGTACATTTCTAATAGCTACAGTTATATACAATCTACTGTTCTAACTACAGTTTCCTATATGATAACTATTTCAACTTGGTGATTGGACTGTTACTGCAACATCAATATACATTTTATTGTTCTTCATACACATTCATATCTAGCTTTGTTCAGCTACATCATCCTGCTACATTTGCTTTATATAGCTGTAGACAAGTGTGGATGTTTGGTATATCAGACAATCATCCTATCTGCATATTGCAGACTGAGAGCAACATATCCAGATTTTGGGATACACATTCCAGATGCAGCAACACTTTGAACAGATTTTGCTGTTTGGTTTTGAATCTCACATGCATTTCATTCTGTTTTGACTGCAGTATACTTTATTCAGGGGTTATTACTACTGTATTGCTGGATTCATGACACTTTCGCACACTCTCTCACTTGCTTTCATTTTACTATTCAGGATGGTACTTAATTCTAGGCTTTATTGACATGTTTTACCTGTAGTTATTACAATCCTTTCCAGCAGTCTCACTTCTGTCATGTTTCAGTATTTCCACAGGGATATATTTCACACATGTGATTTCATCATCTTCTGCAGCTATACTTTTCAGCCTGCTGCAGGTTGTGTACTATTTTCTTACAGGTAGGGCATTTTTATTTCAGAATATATGTCAGACAGTTTCATTTTTCGGTTTGACTTACAGGCTGAAACACACTTTTGTAATCAAGCAATACTTGCAGACACTTTCACACTGTTACTTGCAGATTGTATTCCTTACTGACTACACTGCACTCTTTTGCTGACTGTCATACTTTTATATTTCTTTACAGTTACTGGTAGTGGATTACTGACCTGCCTGGTGGCGCAACCGCACCAGCCTATCGCCATAGGCTCTGCGGTTCGCAGAACGGACACCTGCAGCTGTAATATAAATGAAGTAATATTGGAATACACATCTCCATAATATCAGCTAGTTTAATTTCTTACATACATAATTAAATGTTACTTACTCAGTAGTGGGGCGTTGGGTGTTTGCCGGGCCTCCTGGATCCAAAGGTTCAGTTTGTCCTGCTTCCGTCTCTTCAGGTCCGTATGGTGGTGACGGACCTGCTCACCAGTCCTTGGAATCCCTGTGGCACTGGTGAGATCATGAGCCAACCAGTCCCACACCTCGGCCCTGTATGCTCCCCAGAGGATCTGGCCCTGCATGAGTTGGGCCTCATGATTATGGACTAGGAGCCAGACCATGTACCTGGACTCCTCAACACCCCACCTCTGTGCTTGAAAGCAACTACCCTCTCCTACTCCTGTCATTCTGCCTGCAGGTCAGTTCTACAATCGTTTATGTTGTGTATTCCCGCCTATGGGGCTTATATAGTCCGTTTTACCCGCACATATCTGTGATTGGCCATTTTGGAATTGTATCAACTTCAGTAAACCTGCATTGTCATGCTCTAGTTTGTATTCATTCCTATATATTAGCTATTATTGCATTTAAAGGTACTGTTGTCATGGCTTAGTGGTTTTGTACCTTGACTATGGTGTATAGTATCCTGGGTTCGAACCTGGCCACTGCTTTTTATTTTTCATGACTGTCTAGACATGCTGAGGGGTGTGTCTGTGTAATGGCAGTTTTGATACGGCTTGCTCAACGTTGCCCGTCTGTTAGCTTGTTTGCGCGGTGCGCAGCTCCGCGCAAACTGGGTACGCTGGTTTAAGCCTCATTTGGCTATCGGCATGCATATTACACTCAGCTCAGTTAGGGGCACATAGATTTGGCGTGTTAGACCACTGTTCAGCTACGGGCACTCATTTTGCACCAGTTAAACCACTGCTCATCTACGGGCAGATGCACTCACTCTGTTAAACTGCAGGTCAGCTATGAGCACATCTGGCATTTTTTATTCTTTTGTTACCTCACATTTTTTCAATATAAATGGGCTATTTCATTACATTTTACATAAATTGTGATTTTATGTGTACATATTTGTCAGGGACTTGTTTCCTGATTATTTTGCAAAAAAAAAAAATTGGTGTTGTGGGGGCTCGAACCATGAATGCCTGCTCTTCAGCCAACATCTCTACCACTACGCTATTGCTTCCTGGCTTATTTTGCATATTTAGTTCTTATATGCTTTCCCACTGACTGCCAACTGTTGCTGCGCTACGGGCACGCCCGCGCAAAGGAGCGCACTCACTGTTAAATATTTTTACAATTTAAAAAAAATATATAAAACGTGTTTATTTATATGTTTTCTGTTCATAGTCTGGGGGGGCATGTGTTGTGTTCTGTTTATTCACATTTCCGTGGACTCTGTCGTGGGTGTTTACTTTGGGTACTTTTCCTCTTCTGGGGGCATGTCAGCTTACAGGGCTCGGCCTATGGACATGCCCCCTACTGTCTTACATGGACCGTGTTGGCCTTAAGTGTGATTCAGCATGCTCTCATGAATATGCAGAGCATGCTGACATCACTCTGTTTAACTGCAGCCTCCGTGTATGAGTTATAACTCTTACACGGAGGCTTCGTGAATCCTGCCCATAGTAATTTCCCATGTTTCTTAAATTAGTGTATAAAACAAAACGTGATGATAGGGTACTGCAAATACAAGTTCAGTATTCATGTTTCATGTAAAATGAATGATACTTAATCCTGAAAAATGGGCAAGAAAAAAAAATGTTTTCTTATTTTGTACTTGCTCTTTTTTCACAAAGCATAATGTTTTTACAAACTAAAATTAATAGTTTCCACAAAATGAAATCAAGTTAGATAAATGGAATGTATTGAGGATTCTTGTGCTAAATATGTGTAATAACGTGTACCATTGGGTTAGGGAATGTGTCGTGTAATTTGTGGCTTTACCACTAATCAGAAGATGTGTTCATTAACCTTGTAGTGTAGAATATTGTGTGTTATACCAAATCCACCCCTCCAAACTTTTGTAAAGCAAAATACATGCACACAAATATATATATATATATATATATATATATATGTATATATATATATATATAGATCTAGATATATATAGATCTAGATATATAAAAGGAAGAAAATAAAAATTCTTTCCCTCACCTCCCTCACATTTTTTTTCCTTCCTTACAATATGTCTTTAAATTACATTTTTGTATGAATATTATGCTAAGCTAATCGCACAGTAAGTGATTTTGTCAACAGTATTGTCTTCTTCTCTTCACATAGCTTATCATTTAGACCTAATAAATAAGTAATCTCTCAAAAAAAAAAAAAGAAAAAAAAAAACTTTTACATTACTGCTGTTGGAATTTTATAACTGTTACTATTTTTTTGTCTTACTTTTTAAACAATGTATTAACAATTTGGAGCTTTTCTCCCCGGGCCTCTAATGAAAATGGACATATCCAGCTAGACTAGCCCAGTCAACAAATGTAAAATAAAATAAATAAATAAAATAAATATAGAATATGTAGGGGTATAGTGTGAGATGGATATAGAATGTGGGGGTCTAGGGTGGTCTGGAATGTGATTCAAGAAACATCTTTAGGTTTAGGAAAACAGCATCACAACCAGCCAAGTTTTTTAACCCTACTATACAAAATATCTCAAGAATTATTAGAACCAGACTCCCACGTACTCCATTTCTGCTGTTTTTTTTATTAGTTTTTCCCATTGACTGTGATGGGCTATGTTAATTCTCTGCATTTGTACTGAATAGAGCTTTAGGTACTCGAGTATGTTTTTATGGATGAATAGTCACCTGAGTGACTTTCTCATGTAGCTCCTGTTGTATCTTTCAAGACAAAGTATATTTATTTGATGTATATTTTAGTAATACCCCACGGCTGGGTGTAGGTAATGATTGGTTTACCCACGGATGATGTGGTTTGGTCATAAGAGCAAAGCGCAAGTGAATGAACAAAGCCAACATGGCTAAAGCCAAGCATTATCCTCACCCAGCCATGACTTATTGCTATTAAGCAATTCTGTTAATTCTGTATAAAGTCTATTTAATGTTTCTGTAGGGTTCGCATTCTTCCCCTTTAAACTATTAGACTAAATAGTTCTGCTTGCCTTTACTTGAGTTTTGTTTCTATTTTTAACATTATTCATTTAGAGGTTGTAATCTGGTTACACATTCTCATTATTTAGAAAAGTAAAGTTCTCTCGTTTTGAAATGATACCCTAGTATAGACATTTTCCTTTTAGTCTATCTGCAATTGTACACATTTGCTCCAAAGAATGTGAAGAACAAACATAGATGAGAAAATTATAGCCAGTGTAACACACATTGCCAGAATTCATTAGGTACCAGGATAGCATTTAACGAATGAAAAACAATGTTAGTGCTGAATAAATACCAGCAGTACCTGTAGTGTATCCCCTTCACTTGGCCATATCTATGGGACTAGAATGGAAACTGGCACCCACAACTAACTGAGTCACTGAACTAAAATGTTATTACAAAGCTGAGCAGTTTTGTCATACAATTGAAATTACCCTTTTTCCTCTTTCAGTTGTTTTAGACTTCTCATTTCAATTATTTAATGAAAGTGCTCAGCTTGGGTGGCCACAGTGATGCAGCGGTTAGCATTGCCACCTCACAGCAAGGGGTTCTCCGGTTCGATCCTCGGCTGGGATGCCTTCTGTGCGGAGTCTGCATGTCCTCCCTGTGGTCACGTGTTTCCTCCGGGTTCTCCGGTTTCCTCCCACATCCCAAAGACATGCTGTAGGTCGATTGGACACTCTAAATTGGCCCTAGGTGTGAGTGTGTGTGCCTTCTGTGGAAAGTTGGGTGCGCTGGGCTGGCAGCTCAACACCGTAAAACTCCACTGCCAATCATGAGCGGACAAGGTGATCCGTTGTGGCGACCCCTAACCGGGAAAAGCCAAAAGAAGAAGATGAAAGTGCTCAGCTTGGTAAGAAAATCATACTCCATTGATTCATTTGGTTGTGGTGTCAGTTTCCTGTTAATTTTATTTATTTATTTTACATCACTGGGACTTCCCTTTTTTCAGTTCAGTTTGGTAAATAAAACCATTTTTAAGCTAAGTGTAGGCTTTGGTATACTGTAGCACTTTAGGTAGCCTGGGATATTTGTTTCTGGAAGGGTTATTGCCTCTATTTTATGTCTACAGTGGATACATTGTAATTTTTAGTAAATACCATTAATTATGACAGGGTAAGAGGAATTTTAGTAACTTTAATCACAACACAAGGGTGAAGATAAACTGTGATAACATGACAGGAGTGTGGACATATGTTGATGATGCGTCAAGGGTGTTTATACACAAAATGTACCACACTGTTAACGTTTATTTGTGGTGCAATATTGGGCAATTACTGTTGGTTTTTTTTATACTAGGCTGTAATGTTTGTATAAGTTGCCTTTTAAATAGGACTTCAGGTCATTGGAGAGTCTCAGTAGTTTTGCTATCCATTCTGCAGTTGCTGCTCACTCACTTTCCTCCAAAATGTGGAACAATATTTCTCCTCCAACGAGAGTCACAAAAAAAAACTTTAAAAGTGTAAAACTTCTCATCTGCTGCACCTGAAAGCATTGTAGCAGTGTCATTATACGTTTTCACCTGGATAATTTCCCTGCCTTACTTTTTAATTACTTCAGGATACTCCCTTATTCAGTAATGGAAAATAAGCCATCTAACAGTCATTCTAGCACTATAATCCTATTTTGTCCATTAGCTAATATTCACACGGTTCGTGCCTCTTTAATATTATTGTATTCTTGACTTGTAGTTCCCCTCACTGAATCATGCAGCTCCCCACCCTTCTTCCACTGTTATGCTGCCATATGGTAGACCAACTCAAAATGCTCTCTCTTCTCATTCAAATCTTTCTAATTTCAACCTGTTAGTAGTTGTCAGTCAGTATTGCTTCTATTATGTTCTTTCTTTATCTCATTCAACTTTCCCAGTTTTCCTTATTATGAATCAAGGGAAAAGATGTCTCACTCCATGCCTGGTATGCTATTTAAATATGTAGCACTAGAAAATATTTTATGTTAAGTTTTATATTTTTAGTTCTTAGAAACTTAGTTTCACATTATTCCAGCTGTCTGCTTAATTCTGTAAAGCCTGTTATTTTTAATTGCAGTGTGAGTATTGACATATTTTTCACTTTTTGTACACAGGGCATTGACATTTTGATGCATTTTTCATATGGTATTGACATTTCTGTATTTTTCTGGAGTTTTTCTCCCTGGGTTGTCACTGTTTCTGCTGCCTTAATTTTTGGCATGAACCCCCTACCATTCTGTATTTTGACTGTATTTGCAAAATCTGGCAACCTGCAACATGATCTAGCAGGGTAAGTTACAAAAGTGTTTAATAGTGTGCCATCAAAGGAATGTCAGAGCAGACTTGGGTTTCATTTATATCACTCCACGTGTTTTGTAGGTTGATTTCACCAGCTATGCATTTCTGCTTTATTGTCTGAATGGGTTTCATTTACTTTTGGTTTAATTAATTGTCTGCATTTGGAAAGAAAGAACTGCTCAGGTATGCTTTTATGCTGTAAGTGATGGTGGTAAGTCTCTGTCTTCCAATAAAACAGCCCAGAGATATCACTAAATTCTAGCAGAATGTTACCACTTTAGTTTGAATTATGGCTACTGAATGAGATTTCCTAAAATATGCTGCATGGTAAGTTCTCCTGTAAATAAATGTAATGAGTAGTTACCATTGTATGGCATTTCTGTTTTACTATCTATAAGGCCATTTGCAGAAACTGAGATTAAACTACTGCTTTCTTAAAAAAATTAATAGTACTCTATAACTTGCCTGCTAAAGACCCACTATTTCAGTTTTGATAGCATGTCAATCTTTGTGTTACTGCTGTAAATTGTGAAAGCTAACAATAACTACTACAACTATACAGGCTCATGTTCATGATGGACGCAAAGAAAACCCATCAGGATTTATGAAGACATTTGCAAAACTGCCAAAAGGTGACGGAAATCCAGGAGTGTATGCTGTAGACTGTGAGATGGTGAGAGATTTGATTTCTTGCAGACATTCAGCAGCTGTCATTTGTAAAACCTGGCTGTATTTAATTTTTCAAAAATACATTTTAGGAACTCTGCACCTGCTGACATTTAAAAAGTTGCATTCTTGCCCATTTAGTTCATATTGGAAAAGAGACTATTAAAGTTTACCCATCATCCTGGCAGCTATCAGGGTTGTTCTTTCTTTGCTGCCTAACACACACACCTTGCGTGTCAGGTATGTACTACATGGATGTGTGGGCATACACCGGCTGCAGTGGAAGTCCATCATCCACTATCTTGAATTATGTAGATCTTCAAGCAACCTTACCTCTCGTTATACATGCATATTTCACTAGTATTCTGATCTCTACCCCAGGGTGCATTAATGGTTTGTACATGTCCTCTTTGAAGGTTGGGGGTCGGGCTGGCAACTCGGCACCGTAAAAATCCACTGCCAATCATTAGCGGACCGGAGTTCCACTGTGGCCACTCCTAACCGGGAAAAGCCGAAAGACATAGACATGGCCAATGGCTGACCACTCAACTTCATCTGCTAAAGGTGAGCAGGCATTACTTCTTATCTTCTTTCCCTCAGCTCCCAGGCTGCTACCCAAACAAGGTTTGGCTGGATCATCGGGCTCCATCCCTCCATATATTGGAGCAAGCACATGAATTTTATTGTATTTAAGAACTGCACTACAGAACTGCGTTTGTAGAAGTTCATCATCACTTCTGTTATCCAGTTATGAAAGCATAGTTGCTGGTAAAGTGATAACTAGCTTCTAAGAAATATTAATATAACTTTCATTAACCAGGATTAAAGTAATTATTTCATTGAGTATTTTATAGTCATACATATTTCATTATCTTGATAGTCTGTCAATATCTTATCTCTGATTCTTCTATAAAGTCTTTGCCTTCTGTCTGTACTAAACTATCTTGTATAATTATTTTTTTCCTTTTTTCTGCACGCATTATTATCTCATAATGTTGCTGTACATTTTAATGGCTTGTCTTGTTTCTTTGTGATATTGCAGGTCAAAACATTATCATCCTGTGTGCAATACATATTTTAGCTCCAGGAGACTCATAGTAATGATGTTTTCCTATTAGTGCCTTGCCCACATCTGATATGCGTAAATGTCAGCTGCAAGTTTGCAGTTATCTACAGGGCTGGTCAGCCACAGGTGCCGGGGGACACCTGTGGTAACTACTCATTTCAGAGAGAGTGTGTGCCTCCCACACTAATAGATTAGGATCTGTCAGTTAGATAGTTTGCTCTCTAGTGAGTAACACATGGGTTTACATTTCATTGTATTAGCCTGTTAATAATACCAGAATATGGGATGGCATCAGAGGCCTTGACCAGGTCCAAGTAGGCAGTATGTGAACCAGTTTGCATTAGTGACATGTTCAAAGAAGCCCACTAGGTACAGGATCTGCTGTAACAATTCCAAACTGGATTTTGTAAACACCTTTATTGAATTATCACTTGTGACATAAGCAAATATACATTTATACAAAAGTAATCAAACTGTATTAAATAAGAAGTTATGTGCTCATCATAACGTTCCATGTGAGTTGTTCATCTCTCCTTCATTTTTGACTGATAGATTCAGAGCTGATCCATCGGCTCTGGTACAGCCGTATGCAAAGCTCGAGGTCTTCCAGCAGCTCGAGGCCAAGCCCCTATCCCATGAATGCACTGTGAATTACCTCAGATCTTGTTTGCTGCATGTACTATAACCATATAAATGAGCTATCCCCCTATGGAAAGGAAGAAGAAATTGAGCAACCAGGATGAGACCAACATCTAGGTCAGCTATCAGCCAGGAGGGGGAAGGAGGGAGGGACGTAAGAATGAAGGCGAGATGAACAACTCAAATGGAATGTTATGGTGAGTACATAACTTCTTAATGTGAAGTTGTTCAATTTCGCCATTCATTCTTGACTGATGGGTAGCGTCCCTAGCACCATCAATATCGGGTGGCTCACGGGAGTACATTCTTCAGGACTGTAGACCCAAAAGAAGCCCTGTCCTTGGAGGCCTTATAAATTTGTAATGTGTGATAAAGGTATGCGGTTTAGACCAAGTGGCTGCTGCACAAATGTTATCAAGCTGCAATTTGGCTTGGAATGCAGAAGATGTAGAAACTGCACTGGTTGAGTGAGCTTTAATCTTGTGTTGTAAAGGCATATTAGCAGCTGAGTAGACAAAGGTGATAGTCAGATAACCATTTAGACAGAGTTGTTTTAGCCACTGGTCTACCTTTTCTGGATTCAGAGAATGAAACAAAGAGCTGGTCTGACTCCCTGATATCTTTTGTTCTATCCAAATGATGTTCACAGACAGCTCAGATTTTATGTTTGTGCAGCATATACTCCAACTTATTCACATGACCATCAAGGTAGATATGATATAAGTCCAGAAAACTTTAATAGATGGTTAGCGCTTTCATGCCCTTCTGAGCACTTCTTCAGACCATACAACTACAATAAAATAATGTCATTAAATATATGCCTCAATCTTAAAACACCTATCACATGATAGCATCAATTAAAATCACTTGAACAGCCTCCACCCCTTCAAAAAAGGTTTTAAAGCGACTGGGCCATTCAGCCCTGGATGTGCATCACTGTGTAACCTTATAATTCAGTTAGTTTCTCTTTGTTCGAGAATGTTATTGGAGTCACCTAATCTCATATTAGTTGCTATCTGCTCTAATACTTTAAATTTGAAAGTATGTGTGTTATCTGTGTTCATTACATGTGTGGCCAGAGCATTCCTAAATCAAACTTTCTGATGGCTAGTAGATGTTCACATATCCTGTCCATCAACTGCCTCTTGGTCTTCCCTACATAGAAACTATTGCATGATTGACAGACTGCCAAATAGACCACAAAAAGTACTATTGCAGTTTAGTTTTAAAGTGAATAGAGTATTCAAAATGAGTGACAGGGGGTATAAAAATAGGTTGTGTATCTATATATGTACAAAAATTACAGCTCCCACACATTGAAGTAGAGCCAGTTTCAACTTGTGTGTACGTATCTGATGCATCATAACAAACGTTTGAGGTTACGTTTGTTTTTAAACATGAATCTTGGTCGTGGTCCTACAACTTTTCTAATCTTTTCTACTATTAATTGGAGAGGCCAATTTCTCTTAATGATGTCACAAAATAGTCCATGATCACTAGTATAATGCATTGAGAAGTTAACTTGATCTTTCTTATTCTTCTTAACTCTGGTCTGAGGTGTGGTGATGTTGTCATATAGAAAATGTGCTGTAGTATGTCTAAGCTGACTAACTTTTGTTACCATTTGGTTCACTTCTTTATGTTTATATCCCCTATCTCTAAATTTGTGGGTTAATTTAGATAAATCCCTCTCAAATACTTCCTGAACACTATCTAATCTTGATATACGCATCCCCTGTCCTTTTAATACATTCTTGAATATCCTGGTAGGATGCATAGTATCTCTGTACAAAGTGGCATTAACCCTGCTTTCATTCCTATACATTTGAGTTGCTATAGAGCCATCCAAAGTTCTATATAATCTAACATCTAGGAAATCCATGGATGTATGCGAATATCGATAAGTAAACCTAAGAAAGTTTGTGGTAGTATGCAGATAATCCACAAATGTAGGTATTAATTCACAAGGACCTTTCCACAAAATAAGTAAATCATCTACAAACCTCTTAAAGAAGACTAAATGTTTCCTATAAGTATGTTCACATAATACAAACTTTCTTTCCCAGTTACTCATAACTAAATTAGCATAACTATTTGCGCAGGGGGTGCCCATCGCTACCCCCTGCCATTGCCAATAATATAGCCCATCAAAGTAGAATAGATTGTGTTGTAATATGATGCTAAGTAGACTACAAACTAACGTATTCTTTGCCTCACTAAAAGTACTGTCAGTTTTTTTTTTCCATAATAAATCTTTATTGTTATATACTTCATACAAAATTATAAAATACAAACTACTAACTAACTCTTTAACAATCACACCAAACAATATATAATTTTTACAAGAATGCTTCCATATAAGACATTAGAAATATAAGAAAAACACAGGAATAATTAGTAAGTTTCCAATATTGAACAGTTTGATTAGACATTTCTCTCCAAATATAGCAATGATTATTACTATCTTCAATTCAAAAGTTTTATGCTAATATAATATTAAATATCTGTTCCCAAATTTTCGGATTATTGATACCTTTACTATGTGAATTTAAAAGTAGTTTATGAGCTAGTATATGTTTTGTTGCCAGCACTCTGAAGTTTTGCCATGATGTTTTAGTTGGGTCTAGCCAATTTGAAGCTATATAAAGCTTCATTAGTAAGAAAATATTAATATGAACTATACTCTGTGATCTGGTAAGTTCCTTCGGGGGACTATGCAAAATCATAAATTTCCAAGACAGTGTTGTACTTTGGTAGCCCACTTTCTGAAGTTGAATTTTAAGGGAATTCCACAGTTTGTATATACACTTACAGCTCCAGAACATATGAAGAGGATCAGCCGGTTGTGTTTTGCAGTATGGACATGTTGCAGAGTTTTTAGAATTAAATTTATGCAGGGCAAGGCGTGTATAATATGCTTTATTCCAAATCATCAGCTGGGTAAATAACAGTTTTTGAAGAGAAGTAGATTTAATAGTCAATTCAATTGCCTTTAACATATTACCTTTATCTGTCAATAATATTTTCTCTTCCCAATAATTTGATGATAAAACTTTACCTTGAAATTCAAGTTCTTTAATTAATTTATTCGTTGCTGTTATACATTTAGTATCCTGTTGGAGAGCTTGCCACAACTCAGAGCATTTATGTATAGTCTCTTCATCCAGTTTAAAGTTTTGGAGGTAACTTATAGTAAATTCTCTAATCTGTCTAAGAATAATCAGGTAATTTTTAGGTAAATTAAATTCTTGTCTTATTTGGTTGGGCGATCGATCCAGATGTTTATATATATATATCAATCATAGTTAAATTAACAATTAATGGAGACTTCTTTAGATCAATTAATTGGTTGTTCAGCTTTACATTTGGGTTCCTGTGAAAGGGCTGAAAGACCATCATATGCTGAAGTAAATCCAATGATTGAAATAGACTCTGTAAAGATAATATTTCAGTTTTAATGTGTTCCACAATCCCATATACCTTCAGAATATCTTTACCTAGAAAGGGCATTGCTTTAGGATTAATGTTCAACTTCAAAATATATTCATAGTTCAGGGTTAGCCAAGTTGGTATCCACTTAGTACTAGTTATCTCATGATTGGCCATTCTTAAAATCCTATTAGAATTCACAATCAGGTAATACATTTCAAAATTAGGCAACTCCAGACCTCCTTTACTTTTTGGGGTCATTAATTTGTCATAAGATACCCTAGTTTTCTTTGGCTCCCAAATAAATTTAGCCAAATTTTTATGAATTTGTTTAAAAAATGTTCTTGAAAGAGATAAATGGGCTGACCTAAAAATATACAGTAACCGTGGCAATACATTCATTTTTTATAATAGAAACTTTTGCTAATACTGGCAAGTGCAAATTTTTCCATCTTACAAAATCAGAAACTATTTGTTCCCAAACCATTTTAATGTTATTATTATAAAAATCTTTATTATCTGTGGAAAACACAACACCTAGGTATTTAATATTATCTTTGAATGTTACTTGCCCCACTAAAGGTAATAATGAGAAAGGTGTAGGTGTCTTTAAAGGGAATATATAGGTTTTCCCCAAATTAATTTTATAGTTAGAAACCTCTGAAAAATCATTAACTGCTTTCAATATCTTCTCAGTGTCTGATATTGGAGATGCACAATAAATATTCAGATCATCAGCAAAAGCTGCCATTAATATTTTAGTTCCATACATTATTGGGACATTATGATAAACCTTCTGCTTAATATATAAGAACAAGGGTTCAAGATAAATATTAAATAGTAAAGGGGACAAACGACAACCCTGTCGCGTTCCCGACCTAATCTGTATTCTTTTGGAAAAACTTCTGTTAATATACAGTGTAGTATAAGGATTACTATATAAAATTTGTAAGATTTGAACAAATTCAGGGGATATATTAAAATAAGGTAAGAGATGAAACAGAAAATTCGTGTCTACCCTATCAAAGGCCTTCTGTGCAACTATTATAAGAGCATATATATTCAGATTATTTTGCTTAGCATGCACTATCATAGTATGTAATGAAAGTGTATTATCACTTGTTTGTCTACCTGTCATAAATCCAGCCTGTTCTTTAGATATTATATGAATCATGATTTTCTTCAATCTAAATGCTATAATTGAGGTTAAAATTTTCATGTTTACGTTAATTAATGATATCGGTCTATAATTGTCTAGGTTCTGGGGATCTGAGTTAACTTTATGTATAAGAATAGTTTTGGAAGCATTAAGATGAGGATCATGAATTTTATTCCTAATTATATAGTTAAACACAACTGAAAGTATCTTACCGATAGACTCTGCAAACTTCTTGTAAAACTCCACTGTCAACCCATCAGGACCTGGTGATTTCTTTGGTTTCATATGCTCAATTATATATATTATTTCTTCTGATATCGGTTTAACCAAATCATTTTGAATATCCTCTCCTATTTTTGGAAACTTAGTCAGGTGTAAAAATTGTTCATAAACTGTATTAGAGGATATATCCTTCTGCCCCTCATAAATATTAGTATATATTTTCTCAAAGATATCAATAATATCTGCAGTTTTACGATATATCTTATTAAGTTGTATTTCTGAAATTTTCCTATTTGTTTTTGATTGATTAATGATCCTAGTCAGCACTCTCGATGGCATTTGAGCATGATTAGCATACTTAACTAGAGTCTTATAATCTTGAAACATTACTCTAGAGTTTTGAATTAAAAAAGTACTGTCAGTTTTGATAATTTCACTTAACATTTTCCAACCTTGTTCATTAGGTATATTGGTAAAAAGTGATTGCACATCCCAGGGCTAAAAAACATACATCATTCATTTCAACACAAGACTCTAAAAATGCTGTCATATCAGTTATAAATTGTTTGGTGTCCTTTAAAATAACATCAGATTTATCAACCAATATCCTTAGCTCTCTTTCAACAAAGATAGACATAGATTCAATGGCCCATCCCCCTCCTGAGACAATAGGTCTCATTGTGGGTCTGTCCACTGACTTGTGTATCTTCGGAAGCCCATTCAAGATGGGTACTGTCGGATGTACAATTTTAAAGTAATTAAACAAATCCAATGAGATCATACTTGACGCTTATTGGCAACGGCAGGGGGTAGCAATGTGCACCCCCTGCGCAAATAGGTATTGGGAAAGAAGGTTTGTATTATGTGAACATACTTATAGGAAACATTTAGTCTTCTTTAAGAGGTTTATAGATGATTTACTTATTTTGTGGAAAGGCCCTTGTGAATTAATACCTACATTTGTGGATTATCTGTATACTACCACAAACTTTCTTAGGTTTACTTATCGATATTCGCATACATCCATGGATTTCCTAGTTAGATTATATAGAACTTTGGATGGCTTTATAGCAACTCAAATGTATAGGAAGGAATGCAGGGTTAATGCCACTCTGCACAGAGATACTATGCATCCTACTAGGATATTCAAGAATGTATTAAAAGGACAGGGCATGCATATATCAAGATTAGATAGTGTTCAGGAAGTATTTGAGAGGGATTTATCTAAATTAACCCACGAATTTAGAGATAGAGGATATAAACATAAAGAAGGGAACCAAATGGTAACAGAAGTTAGTCAGCTTAGACATACTACAGCACAACCTATTCTATATGACATCACCACACCTCGGACCAGAGTTAAGAATAAGAAACAAGATAAAGTTAACTTCTCAATGCATTATACTAGTGATCATGGCCTGTTTTGTGACATCATTAAGAGAAATTGGCCTGTCCTATTAATAGAAGAAAAGATTAGTAAAGTTGTAGGACCACGACCAAGATTCATGTTTAAAAACAAACGTAACCTCAAACGTTTGTTATGATGCATCAGATACGTACACACAAGTTGAAACTGGCTCTACTTCAATGTGTGGGAGCTGTAATTTTTGTACATATATAGATACACAACCTATTTTTATACCCCCTGTCACTCATTTTGAATGCTCTATTCACTTTAAAACTAATTGCAATAGTACTTTTGTGGTCTACTTGGCAGTCTGTCAATCATGCAATAGTTTTAATCTAAGGAAGACCAAGAGGCAGTTGAGGGACAGGATATGTGAAAATCTACTAGCCATCAGAAAGTTTGATTCTAGGAATGCTTTGACCACACATTTAATGAATGCAGATAACACACATACTTTCACATTTAAAGTATTAGAGCAGATAACAACTGATATGAGATTAGGTGACTCCAATAACATTCTCGAACAAAGAGAAACTAACTGGATTACAAGGTTACACAGTGATGCACATCCAGGGCTAAAAGGCCCAGTCCCTTTAAAACATTTTTTGAAGGGGCGGAGGCTGTTCAAGTGATTTTTAATTGGTGCTATCATGTGATAGATGTTTTAAGATTGAGGCATATATTTAATGACATTATTTTATTGTAGTTGTATGGTCTGAAGAAGTGCTCAGAAGGGCATGACAGCGCTAACCGTCTATTAAAGTTTTCTGGACTTGTATCATATCTGCCTTGGTGGTCGTGTGGATTTTCTTGAGCTGTTTTACATTTTTACTGTTGATTTCCACTGGTACCTATCATTTCCCCAGTGACATTATTTGTCTTTATTAATATACTCCAACTTGTTGGAATGATTAGGGAAGAAAACTGTAACTCAATTACTTGATTGATATTAGTTTCTGAACAAACTTTGGGCAAAAAAGAGGGATTTGTCCTAAGAGATACTCTGTCAGCATGAAAAATCAAATAAGGAGGGCTGATAGATAAAGCTTGAAGTTCTGAAACTCTGCGGGAAGAAGTAGTAGCAACTAGAAAAATGGTTTTCCACAACAAATATTTGAGGTCACAAGATGATGCTGGTTCAGATGGGGGAAGGATTATACATGACCGCATAAAATTTAGATTCCATGGAGATTTCACAGGTGGTCTCATATGAAATGTCCCCTTGAGAATGGCCTTGGATAACTTGTGGAACATATTTAACCCGTCAATCCCAAGATGAAAGTTAGATATAGCAGCCAGCTGGACCCAAACTGTTGCGGCTGCTGCTCCTTTGTTAAAAATCATAGTCAAGCATTCTAGTATGAATGTCAAGGGGGCTTAGTAAGTATCAATGTTCTGCTTAGAGGACCATATGGAAAATCTTTTCCACTTACTAAGATGTAAGCTTCTAGTGGACGACTTATGAGAAGACAGAAGGATCTGTTTTGTCTCATTGGAGAAGTTATGAAGCCTGGCTATGAGGGGAACTGGAGCAGCCAAGCTGTCTGCTTCAGTGACTGTAGAGAAGGATGAAGGTCCCCCAACAGATGTGTCAGAAGGTCTAGAACTGGGTCCAGAATCCAGGGATCCTCCAAGAGGTGTCGACGGAATGGGAACCAAATCTGCCGAGGCCAATGAGGGGCTATAAGAATGATGGTCCTTCCCAGGGATTTTGCTTTCTGTAGAACTTTGGGTATCAGTGGGATTGGTGGAAATGCATAGAGACCCGGGGGCCAATCATGTAAGAGTGCGTCCCTCTGGGCTTCTCCCTGAGGAGGAATTAGGGCACAGTAGCTTTTGCATTTCTTGTTGATGTGGCTGGAAAAAAAGTCGCAGCAAGGCTGCCCCCATTTGCAGAAAATACTGTCCGCAATCTCTTTCTTGAGGGACCACTCATGCGGCAACAAGATTGCCCTGCTTAGTTTGTCTGCTATCATGTTGGATCTCCCCAGGATATGCATTGCCAACAGAAAGCACTGGGAGGAAACGGCCCACTGCCAAACTCTGAGGGCTTCTCGGCAAAGGGGGTAAGATCTGTTTTCCCCCCCTACTTGTTCAAGTACCAGACTACTGACCTATTGTCTGTTTGAATTGCAATTGTTCCTAGGGGAAGAGTGTCCTGGAAGTACTGCAATGCCAAAATTACTGCTCTCATCTCCAGAACATTGATATGCAAGTGTGACTCCTGATCTGTCCATGTGCCTTGGGCAGTCTTTCCCTGAAAATGCCCCCCTCCCCGACCCTATCAGGGAAACGTCCGTGGTCATTGTGGCTACTGGAGAGGGTAGAACAAAGGGACATCCTATGGTGACATGAAGAGACGTCAACCACCGCTGGATATGTTTCTTGCAAGAGCTCGTAATCAGTGTGGTCCATGGAAAGTTCCTGGTAAGACAGTGAACAACAGCCATTGAATGATCCGCATATGCATTCTTGCTAATGGTATGGCTAGAATTGCTGCAGCCATCAAACTTCTGAAGCTGGTGCACTGTCTTTCGATACCAATGTGCTGACATGCTGATGACCAAGGAAGACTCTTTCGATTGGTAGCCTTAGAGTGGTGGCTGAGGTGTCTAGCTCTGCCCCGATAAAAATGATGTGCTGCGAGGGCGAATGCATAAATGATTGCAGAGTGACAGAGTGTTCTCCCTTGCCTGAATCAGTTGATACCTGGTGGTGGTGGTAAGGAGCCAATCGTCTAGGTACGGAAACACCTGGAATCCTAGAAGCCTCAGGTGAGCCGTGACCACTGCCATGCATTTGGTGAACATTCGGTGGGGGGGGGCTGTAGTGAGACCAAAGGGCAGGGCTCTAAACTGATAATGATTGAATGATTGGCTCCCAGCTGGAAACGCAGGTGATCTCTGGATGGCCTGGCCATTGTGGTAGTACGCATCTTTGAGATCTATCGAGCACATCCAATTGTCTTTCCCTAAGAAGGGAAGTATAGACTGGAGTGTGACCATCCGGAACTTCTCTTTCTTTACATATTAGTTGAGTCTGCTGAGGTCCAAAATGGGTCTCCAGTCCCCTGTTTTCTTTGGTACCAAAATGAGCCTTGAGTAAGTTCTGGATCCAGTTTGGTCTGCTGGGACTGGCTGGATGACTCTTTTTTTTTTTTTTTCTCTAGCAACTTGTGGACCTCTATAGTTGCTTTGTTCCCTGTAACTGGGTGGAACGTCTGGGATTCTCCTTATGGATGGGGGGGTGGCGAATGATATGAAGTACCATCTGGAAATTATACTTTGTACCCAGCTGTCTTTTGTTATTTCTTGCCAGGCGTCTGGATACAAAGATAAATGACCCCCGACTGCCTCCAGAGCAGGACAGTTGGGCCTCCTTTCAGGAGCGGTGGTAGGGTTGACCCAGAGAAGTTATCTCTGTCACCCTGATGTTGCGGACCCCCTCTGCCGGAAGGGTGGCGTCTTCCACTATTACCCCCTCCTCTGCCCTGAAGGGGGGGTTCCCCACGTGTGTCCTGAAAGGCTCCTTGGGCTTTCCGGAATCACATTTTCCTCCCCTTTGGCCTTTGGCATAAGGCCACGTTGGGGAGGAAAAACAGACTGTGACGGCAGACAGAGTCTTTCCCTCCTCTTCATACCTGGTCAGAGTTTCCTTCACTTTAGGCTCAAAAAGGGATGAGTAATCAAAAGGGGTGTTTACGAAGGATGACTTAAAGGGCTCCACGAAGGAACACAAGTGCATCCAGGAATGTCTTCTGAGAGTGATTCCTGTACCTGCTGACCTACTCATTCCATCAGCTGCATAGGATAATGAAACGCATGGATGAGTTGACAATAGAATTTAGTGCAGCAAGCTGGGCAGCAACTTTGTCAGAGGCCCCTACAGCTACTGTACCCTGAAGAGTATCTCCCAGCTCCTTAAGGAGATCTCTTTGCAACCTAGTGAAATGGGTTAAGTAGTTCAGTGAGTGGAGAGCAAAAGTCGCTGAACTAAACATGCGTTTCCCATATCTATCCATGATCCTAGACTCTCTATTAGGAGGATGGATAGATGAGGAACTCTCAGACATTTCCTTTGTGGTGGCTGCCGCCACCCATCATGGCATCAACAGGGACTCCTTTGGATAAGAAGGTTTTATCTGGTGGGGCTGATATAAACTTGTTAGGCCTCCTAGGAACAGGCTCCATGGACTTCGGTGACTCCCACCCCCTCCGAGAGACCAACTACATGAGCTCATCAAAGGGCGGAGACACCCAAGAGGTAGAGGGTTGAGACTCGAAAGCCTTCAGGAGAACTGACTTGTCCTCAGTAGGACTTTTGGACTGCCAATCACCCCTCTGCCTTAGGATCTCAAGTATCTCAGCAAAGGAGATATCCTCAGAGGGGGACCGCGGGGACCCTTCTGACTCATCCAAGTCAGTGTCAGATGTTAGACTCCCGTGCGGAGTCCAAGTGTCTCCTCTTGCACAATCTCTTTCTGGGAACCTCCTCAGTGGGGAGCCTCTGGGGAGGTCTCGGAAGAGCAGGGGGCACCCTGTTGGGCTACCTGAGGCTCTGGGTCTCTCTGCCTAGCCTGGACGATGGAAGCAGGAGACTACACAGGTGCTTTAGGGGATGAGGAAGTAAGGCCTGAAGTTGAGGATGGCTTGGGGGACAAAGCTCTCCTCATGGCCTCGAAGGCACCACGGCTCCGATGGGAAGGAACCAATGGATCCGAGGGAACAGTCAAACCTTCCTGCACTGAGGCCTTGGGCTCCAAGCCGGAGGTAGGAGTCGAGATCATCCGAGCTGAAGCCCCGAGAGGAAGAGTTGGCACCGACAAGTCGGTCCGACTATCCTTTCCAGACCCGACTGGAGAGTGTTGGCCCCTAGTCCCCAGTCAGTGCCGAGGATGTCAGAGTGGATGGAGCAGGTCTCTGTTCCAAGGGCTCCATGATCAACAGGTCTGCTTCCTCTGGCTCTGAAGGGCTGGTACGGCTCTAAGGAGGAGTAGTCAAAGCAGGAGTAGTGGTCTTCGGCTCCGGAACTGCTTGGGTCGGAGCAGACAACAATTTATCAAGGCCTGGTACCTGTAAAAGCTTCTGTACCAATCGATCCATATCCAAATCCAACAGGCTGACAGATGACCTAGATGAATGCACCGATAGTGCCGACTGTAGCAATGGTGACTGAGGCACTTCGGATACCAGCTCCAAAGCTGTGGGCTGGCTCTGAAAGGAAAAGACAGTCGGCTCCGAGGTCTATGGAGCCGATGTCACAGAATCCTCCAATTGTTTTGATTTCTTGGACTGCTTAGCGTCCTTAGATTCCACAGAAGATCTTGAGGACTTGGAAGACTTGCTGGCCACATCCTGGTCACTCAGTGCCTCTTGAAAAGGGTGCTTTAACAAGCCCCTGTCCATCAACTTCCTTTTCCTCTCTAACAACACTCTTGAAGAAAAAGAATGACATATGGCACAAGACTCCTGCAAGTGGACAGCTCCTAAACAGTAAACACACGTTACATGTCCATCCGTAACAGACATTTTTTGGTTGCAGTCTAGACACTTTAAAGCCAGACTTTGGATGCTTGTCTTTATCATCCACCATAATACTGCTGTAAAACAACACAGAGCAGATAATCTGCAATTTCCTAGGCTCTAACAATACACACACAAATGAGCCTAAGAAAAAAGTATCTCAAAATATTAATGAAGGTACTAGGCTCTAAACTCACACACAGAAATGAGCCTGATAAAGAATTTAACTAACTAGAAAAACTGTATAAGCCACTAGAATATTCAAACACACTGTACTAAACTAAGGCCAAAATACAGGAGGCCAACAATAGAAAAAGGCTATCTATAGCCACTAGAAGCTACTTAAACACAGTAAGAGAAAACTAGGCCAAAACACACAAGGCCGGTATTTTACATATTAATAACCACACACTGGAAGGGGAGCTAACTAACTTATCTAAGAAAAGTTTAGAAAAAAATTAGTTAAGGAACTGCTAAATATAAAAGTTTTTAAATAGTACTGGCCCGAGCTTGCACTGGAACCTCTGATCAGATGCCTTGGCAAACTAGATCTGGGGTAATTCACAATGCATCATGGGATAGGGGCTTGGCCTCAAGCTACTGGAAGACCTCAAGCTTTGCATACGGCCATACCAGATCCAATGGATCGGCTCTGAACCCAGCACTCAAGAATGAACGGCGAGATTGAACAACTTTTCTAGGCTTTGAGCCTACCAGTCTGATACATGCTCCCAGAACCATACATATTTTTATATATTAGGCAATTAGATTTAGTTTTAAATGTTTAAATTTTGTGTAATTTATTTTTTCCTATTGATTTAATAGCTATTCAAGACTTTTCTCTGTGTACCTATGAAGTTTTGTTTTTACAAATGTATATTTTGAAGACTTAATAGGCTATTTCTTTGAACACGTTTCCTTAATAACCAATGGAGAAAAAAAAGATATGACTTAATTATCTTAGCTTAATAAACCAACTTTAGTTTTTCTACTAGGCACACATCTTTTACAGAATGGCAAAAATATAATATGCCTTTCTATCCCAATAGGTGTAACCAATTTAGAAGGAAAGGGTACTGCTGTGCCGAGAGTTTGTTAGCTTGTTAGTGATACATTTGAGATGTTCAGTACAGTTTCAATTGAATATTTTAATAAAATTTGTACACTAGCAAATGCCTACTGGATTGCTGGTTTAAAAGTCTAAAATAGATACTGGACTTACTAATAGGCAGTAATTAAAGACTATGTTGATTTTTGTGGGCAATTTTAATTGCACCATTAATAGGGAAGACTGCAAAAATACCTGTTTATGATAAGCTAGTGTATATTATTAACTTGATGGATATATTAATTAGGATATCAGATTTTTACATTTCACATTCTTGAATTTGATATCCAAAACACATTATATAGAAAATTTATTTCAAATAGTTTAATCTCAGTGATGAATTTAAGGCTCAGTTGCACAGTATCTGGGCAACATTATGCCTTTAAGACTTGAGGAAAATTTTGTTTTAACATTGGCACATTTTGGCATGGTTTATATTTAAACTTTCAAAATATTGTTTTAAAAATAAATTGATCATTTTGTTCTATACAGTAATAATGGTAGTTATAGAAGAAGAATGACATATTATGGCTTGATGCACAGTATTCCTTTCTTTTAAGCACCTTTATTAAACTATCACTTAAGACTCAGACAAACATATTAACAGAAAAGAAAAAACATTTTAACATTTTCCATTTAAATACAATATACATTACATACATTTTCTTTACTACTATCATCAGTCCAGCATTACAAAAAAACTGTTGAATTCCTACCTTAAACTCCACTTCTCCTCCTCCTGAGCAATATTATGCATGTATTGTTCCCACAGTTTCCATTTACTTCTATGTAATTAGAATCTTTTATTTTCAAAGATCTCGCTTCCAGTTTTTCTCTCTTTTATAATAGTCAGTACCTCAAATATAGTTGGTGTAGACTTTGATTTCCATTTTCTAGTAATTGCTTTTTTGGCAGCAAACAAACTTAATCTTAATAAGGCCTTACTATTTCTAGGCAAATTCAGATCCTGTACCCCAGCTGAAAAGAATAATTTCTTTACTTATAGCTATTTGCTCACACAATAATTCTGATAAAGTACTCTGTAGAGAATTTTTAAAATCTGCCAACTCTTTCAACTCATTACACTTCCAAAACCTATGTTCCCAGTTGCCACTTTCTTCTCCATCACACCTCCAACATTCGCTATCTAAGGAAAACTTCTTTGAAGTCTGCTTGGGGTATAAAAATGCCTATGCAAATACTTCAGAGTTGAGATCCTAAACCTTCTGGACTGTGTTGCATATTTGGGAGCCATACATACGTCTTCCTGTTGTTTTCTTGTAAATTGCTTTTCAAATTTTTCTTCCCAGTCTTTTCTAGCCTCATCTAATTGGTTCTTATAGTTATCATGCAATATTTTATATGCCCTACTAATTTTCCATTTTCCAACAGCTGCTTCTGTTCTGCATTCAATTAAAACTCTACCAGAACAGGCCTTTCACTTAGAATCTCCCTATCCCTTTATTTGCCTGTACGCTGAGATCAAGCCCTGATATGGAAGGCAGTCTCTTGTCTGCAAACCAGATGTCTTGTTGGCTTCATCCCACTCTATTACCTTTGCTGCTTGAGCTATTTGCTCCCAGTATCTTGGTTCCTTTGCCAGTTTGCTCCAGTAACTTCCAGCTCCCTCTTGCCTGTTTTCTGTATCAGTACTTGCAGTCATCCCTACTGGCAGAATCTCCTTTCTCCATTCTCATATTAGCTTAGTTCTTAGAATACTTTTTGCTACTTTATGAATATAGCAGTCTGGTGGTTATTCTCCTTAAGGATTTGCATCCAAAACCCACTCTATTTCTACTTTCCCCCTTGATTCATCATCATCCCTTTCCACTTTGAATTATAAACTTCTGCTTTTATTATGTATATGAATGAGCCTTAACTCTGTAGCTCTAAAATATCCATTCAAATCAAGTAAACCTTAACCACCTTGTTCTTTCAGAAGGATCGCTTTATCCCAATTAACTCTTGCCCTCCTCCCCTCACAGATAAATTCCTTCAATTCTTTATTAATTACTGTCCACAACTTCTCCGGTTGATAAACGTATGCCTGACAGTGTACAAGACTAAAGGGGCTAAAAACATTTTCACTGCTAGTATCATAGTATTCTATCCATAAAGTTTCCAGTTTCTCAATTTTTGTATAATCTCTTGTTTAGTCTCTTCCCACGTATCCTTAGCTGCCATAACGCAAGCCTTTTTAATCCATACTCCTAAATACTTCATCTTATAGGTTCATAGGTTCATAGGTTCATAGGTTCATACTAGGCTATCTGCCCGAGGGATTTACAAGCCTAGCCCATAGTTTTGTGGCTTACGCCACCCCTTTAGTATGGGGAACTATACCCATTATTTTGCTGTGCCTCTGTTGAGCAGTGACACTGAGGTAATCCCTGGGGTATATCTGCGATCTCCCATCCATTGGTCAAGATTTCTCTTGAACAAGGCCAGCGAGGTGCTCTGCCTCACATATACCGGGATTTTATTCCACAGCATAGGGAGTCTTTGGGTGATGAATCTATCCCTCCAGCGTCCTATTAATAGCCGTGTCGAGGTTTAAGTCTCCGCCCTTGTGGCTCTGACGGATCTAGATTTTTGAGGTGAAGCATATTCATCAAATCTGGGTTTGACATGGCCTTGTATGTTAGGCAAAGGTCACCTCTGAGCAAAGGCGACTGAATAGAGCTGGAGTTCTTTCAGTCGGGCAGCATAGGACAGATGTTTGAGACCCTTTATCCTTTTGGTGAGGAACTTTGTGGCCTCTCCAGCTGCTGCAAGTGTCGGGTCAGATACATTCGAATGGGGCATTGTACTCAATCATTGGTCTGATGAGTGATGAGTATAGGGAGACTATGACCTCCCTTGATCTAGATGAGAATCCCTTCATGATAAGGTGGGCAATGTAGAAGGTCTTCCTAACTACTTTAGCTACATGGGTGTCGAATGACAGACTACTATCAACCTGGGTCCCCAGGTCCCTGATAACTTCTTCTATGCTCAGTGGATTGCCACCTATTTGGTAGCTAGGGGTAACCTTGTTTTTCCCGAAGGGTATGACTATGCATATTTTGGCATTTAACTTTAGGCCATGGCTCTGGCACCAGTTATCCGTTTCTGTGAGACCCTTCTGAAGGATATCTGTGTCAGATGTGTTTTCCACTATGGCCCAGTTTGCAGTCATCTGCAAACTTTGTCAGCCATAACCCTCCTGTGTTTGCTTGTACTTGGAAAAGTAGATGCCAAACAAGAGTGGGCCCAGGACTGAGCCCTGTGGTACACCACTTGTGACAGGCTTTGAGTCTGACATGGCGCCAGCAACTCTGACCCTGTGGGTTCTGTCACTCAGCCAGTTTGCAACCCATCTTGTGATGTATGGGTTAACATTTAAGCTGATGAGTTTTCAATGATACCCGAGTGGGGTATTGTATCAAGGCCTTCGCCAGATCGAGGTAGGCTGTATGGGCTGCCTTTCCCTCATCAATGGCTTTGGTGACTGTTTCGAAAAAGTCAACCAAGTTTAGAAGGCATGATCTGCCTTTGACAAAGCCAAACTGGGATGGATCCAAAGTCTGCAAATTCCCTATGTCTTTATTTATGAGGTCCATTATGATCCTCTCCATGGCTTTGCAGATGAGGCTTGTCAAGCTAATGGGCCGGTAATTTCCAGGGTCGGTGGAGGCACCGCCTTTGTGAAGTGGGACCACAGTTGCAGTGCGCCACTCCCTGGGTACGTATCCAGAGGTAATCCCATGAATATGTATATTGTTGAACCAATTCATTTGTGGATATGTAATTTACAGCTATAGCCTTTGTTTTATTTTTATTAATTTTATATCACCAAAAGACTGGAAACTGTCTCAGAATGTTCCACAACAATGACATGTCCTTTTCTGGATATATCTGGTACAAAATAATATCATCTGCAAATAAAGCCAGTCTTTCTTGATTACCATACCAATTAAATCCTTGCATTTCTGAATACTTGGTTTCTTTGCCAGTGGCTAAATATAAAGCAAACAACAAAGGGGAAAGAGGACACCCCTTCCTAGTTTCTCAGCTTATCTGATAGGAACCCTCTTAATGTAATTCATGCCTCCGATCCTTCATATATCCTTCTAATTACCCTTATTACTGTATCAGGGAATGAAAATGCTTCCATTGCCATACTCATAAAATCCCAGCGTACTCTATCAAATGCTTTTTCTTGTATCAGGACCCACCAACAACAGAGGTATTTTCTTAGTCTGCTTCCCTCTGGACCATCATTGTTCTGTTAATGTTGTCAAATGATGGTCTCCCCCCCCCCCCCACACACACACAACCATACTGATCCATATCTATCAATTTGGCAACACCTTTGCCATTTTTTAGATTGTATAGGCATAAACATTTTATACTTGTGGTTTAAAATTTTAATGAGTCTATATGAAGCTGGGTCTGAAAGGTCTTTGCCATCTTTAGATA